>NW_020271269.1:1561218-1783214 GCF_002803265.2 Melanaphis sacchari | reverse complement strand
ATTTTTATTTAATTAATAGTTACATACATTTACATTAATAAATTAGCAGTTTAAATATTATTTAAATTTCATTCTATAATATTTATAAGACAGGAAATTTAAATTCTAAATCTTACTTAGGAAATAATCATGATGATATACTATGGCATATATGATTTAAAATGATTATTCATTTTTTTTATTTTTTTTTTTTTTTTGGTTAACCCGCGGAAACTTAGGCGGCTGGTGGAGGGTGGTACTGTAGGTTTTTAGGTTTTTATTATCGTAGGTTTTTGATGGAACACGTGTGTGATTGTTTGACAGAATTTTAGTGGCACCCGTAGGTTTCTGCTATGCCTGGGTGGGAGGCGGCGGCTCTAACAGAACATTTCTACTATTCCGGGTACTCCTTTTTTTGGCAATTTTTTTGGAGGACTCAGTTATTTTTGAGGCCAGAAAAATGTTGGTGAAATCATAATTTGGCGCACAAAATTAGTTTCGAAGTTATATCTAATTGAAGTTTTCATTTTTTATTATAAACCTTAAATACCCATTATACTTAAAATGTAATTGATCGAATTGTTGCGCAGTGGCATCTCCTCGTTTCTTCTACCATCCTCACTCCAACTGTGTTCTAATTTCTTACAACGTAACTTATTTTTTGCGCTATTTTTTGAAAAAAAGTTTTTTCATCAATTCTAGTTAAGCTCCAAAAGAAGTTTTTCAAAATTTTTTTTTCTGAAATTTGTATTTTAATATCTTTTATTTTTACTTGCTATGAAAAATCACCTTAAGTTGATCACACAATTTAAAAAATGCATTTTAGTTGCACCTCGAGACCAAGCTAGGTCACTCGCTCGCTCGGACATTTAAAACAAAAATATCACCCAATTTGCTATGAAACAACACCTATAGTAGGTCCACACGATTTAAAATGAAAAAAAAATAATCTATTTGGTATGAACAGCGTATCATAAGTATCTATTATTTTTATCTTAATGACATTTATAAAGATAATATAACAAATAACAAAGGTATTTTGAGAAAAAATAACTTAAATATAAGATTACAAAAACATTTAATATCTAAAGTTTCAGTGTTGCACTTATTTTATGTGTATAACAGTGTTTCTGTAGAATTAATATTTCAATTCCTAACCATGAATTTAATAAGTAACCATTTAAATTTATAAGATTTAAAAAAATTATCATTGAGTAATGACGGTATAGGGTTAATTGAAATGCTACAATGTTTCGGTATTTTAAAAAATGACCCAAAATGTGTAAGAGGTCATAAAATGAAGTTGACAAGAGATGAAGCATCTATAAACAAATTTAAATGGAAGTGTAGGGAAAAACAAAATAAAAAAAATTAAAATTGTAACTATAGGTAAATATTAAAACTAAATTAAAATAAACATAACACTAACAATTTATGGTATGTCGTTGAGAAAAAATATATTTTTTGCCAAATCACATCTATTATTGTTAGACATTTGTGGTGTTGTGATTTATGGGTGATGAGCTGTTCATTCTCAGTGCTCCAACTACAACTAAGGCAAACTTAACAACTTTTCATTTGCACCATTGGTTTCAGCGTTAAAAAATACATATAATTAAAAAAAAAAAAATTGCGAAATTTAGGGTGCCCGGTAAAGTAGAAATATACACCGATCTAACTGATAAAATTTTTTTTTTAAATATTCTTAACTCTACAGTATGTATACGATTGGGATTTTAAATTCAAAATCCTATATAGTAAATATTTATCATGGTACATTATGACACATATATTTCATAATGATGATTAATTCTTGTATTAAGCTCTAACTGGAAAAAAAAATGTATTCACATAAGTAAATTTAATATTTTTCTATTTTAAAGTTCTACAATTATATGATTTATAAATTATTTTATTTCATTAATTATATGTATAATATTATTAGATTTTTTTAAACTTAAATTTTTTGAAAATTTAAATTTAAATCAGATACTGGATAAACTTTGAATATCAATATATTATTATTTATTAATTTAATTTATATCATTATATCTTTACCATTATTTTACTAAACAAAAATATTATTTTAAATACACTAAACTATTTCTATGATTTAATCTTTAATTTAACTTTTTTATAAATTCCCAGTGATCAACCTTATTTATTTTTAATATCTAATTTTGCATTTTTCATACAATTATAAATTTAATACAATTAAATATGTTTATATTTTCTAAACTTATATGTATTTAACTACCTATATCTTAATTTTTTAATTTTAATTTAATTTTGCTGATAACAGTTAATCTTCAAAGCTATTGAATTGCTTTAAATAACAAATTATATCAATAGGTTTGTTGAGACTCTGCTAGTGCTCTAGCATCTTCTTTTTATCCCGAAATCGTTCACACATGTATTTTGTTCTTAAAATATAAACATTATATTTTTATTGTTTATTTTTGGTTGCAACAAAATAGTTACTCATTATTATTTAATTTAGTTGTCTTAGCCAAAATGTTCTGTTTTAAAAATAACCTATATATTTATGAAGTTTGAAGTTACTATTTTGTAGCTGAAATATATAATAAACATATTTATTTTTTAATCTATATTGTATTTATTTAATAATTATAATTTTGTATTCATAGGTTAATATTGGTGCAAGGGTATGTGTTCGAATTGCTAGTTCTCAACCAGACGAAGGACATCTAGCTCCCCGAGTATTTATTGAAGGTGTTGTACAGAAAATAATTACTAGCCCTGTAAGATTTGTTGTAAGTGTTGTATCTGGTAACAACGAAGAATATGTGGTAAAAAGAGCAGATCTTCGTTTACTGTTACCACCATGGTGGGATGAACTTGAACATGATGTACCTAATGGTCATATTCCACTAATACGTGAACCTACACCACCTATAACTAACGAGCCAGCTAGTTATTATCAGACTACAGTATCTTCTCCTTTACAACCTATAAATAATCACCATTTTGATGATTTCTGTGAAAGTGATGATGATCTCCGACGAGAAGATATATTATTTATGTCAGACGCTGGTAAGTTAAATATAAAAATACAAATTTTTTTTAAATGGGGATCATATGTTTCGATACATAATATTGAATATTTTATCTTTCATATAGAATTCAATTAAAATATTGACAGTATTTTGCTTTGTACAGTTCTATTTCTGTATTGTAATAAAATATCTATACATTAATATCTTAGTAAATCATAAAAATGGATGGCACTTTATCTAAATAATTTGTAAACTTTATTATTCAGTCATGTAAACAAAAACTCTGTGGTCAATATGATGTTTTGAATACATCTTTGATCACAGTTAATTTTTAAAATAAACTTATATCCTTTATATGCATTTTATAATAATTAACTTAATACTACTTTAAGTACTTATTGAATTATCATCAATCGTCTTTTGATTTTATTTTCATAATGAACTTTTTACTTTCTTTATTATTTTCAGTGATAAACAAAATTAACATTTTTTATTTTTATTTATCTTAAATACACGGTTAATCATAATAATTATCTTAATAGTTTATTTTATTTTAAAGATTTTATTAGTCATAGTACATTTTTAACTGTTAAATTTTAGATAGTTCTTATAATAATAATAGAAAAATATTAGTTAAAGCAATTATATATATACAAAATAAAATAGTTTCCAGTTATATCTTTTAAATTTTGACTTTTGATTGTAGATGCTGGGAAATTATCAGGAAGCAGCAAAAGGAGTAGTATGCAAAGCAGAGGTAGTACATGCAGTATATTAGATCATGGAGGTAGCACCACACCTAGATCCACTCCAGTTACTCCTAGATCTCAGATCACATCCCCTCATAAATATAAGAAAGGAGATATTGTAACCACTCCAAGTGGAATAAGAAAAAAGTTTAATGGAAAACAATGGCGACGATTATGTTCAAAAGAAGGTTGTTCAAAAGAGTCCCAGAGAAGAGGATACTGTTCTCGACACTTAAGCTTAAAAGGAAGTAGTTTAAGATCTTGTGCTTCAAGTAGTACGAGTTTTACGAGGTATTAAATCATATAATTATATATATTTATTTAGTTTACTAAATATTTTTGATTTATAAACAATTTTAGAGGAAATCGAAGTACCATAGACGGAGATGAAACATCACGGGAATCTCAAACTTCTCCCAGTTTTTCTGAACGACGATTGACTGGTCGCTTTGACCCCGATGAAACGGAAGCTGCCAATATGCTTGGTATACAACGTAATAATTAATAATCTAGCATTTTCGAACTGTTCAATTTCATATTAGATAACTTTTTAAGAATATTCTTTTATTATGATGTATGTACACTAAAATTTATTAATATAAATGTTTATATGTTTATTTTTACAGTTTCATTAGGAAGTTCAAGATCTGGAACGCCATTATATTCTTCCCCTTGTCCATTAGGTGGTAACAATAACACACAATCGCCACTTACAGTTGGATCCCGTCAGAATATGTTCCTACCCATTATTTTGCCAACAAATCAAAATTATTCTTCCACGACACCTACTGGACTAGCTATTCCACCTGCCATAAACAACAATTCTAACCAATTTAGACAACAACAACAACTCGTAAAGTATGAAAATTAATGTATAACATGTATATTTAATTTTTAATTTTTATAAACCTAAACTTAAAATAATTTATTTAAAGTAAAACTCAAATATTTAAGTAGCTCATCAGTTATAATTTAATTGACTTAGAATATATTTATTAAGTATTTATTTATTATTTAATTTTAAAAGTTTTAACTTTTCATTAATTATTGTTAATTTATAATAAATTCAGTGTTTTTGATTTTCTGTTATATTATATATAATTTATAATTTTAGTGTTATTAACATTTATATTTACGTATTTTAATTTTAAAACAAATAAGCATATAAGAGCTATGTTATTCTTAAAAATTACGAGTTAAATTGTTAAACAATGTTACTCTATGAAAGTAACTTAGCCATGTGGTTATAAAGTTCTATATTTTAGACTATTTGTGTATTTTAGAATTATAAATAAAATTTATAGATTCTACCAATAATAATATAAAACATAATATAATATATTTGATAATTTGATCTCTAATAATTTGTTATAAACTATAAATAATAAGTATTATTTTTAGGCCAGAATTGTTGAGACCAAAAACACAACATGGTTTACATGAGTCAATGCCAACATCAAGTCAAACTAGTGTTATTAGAATTTCACCACATACAATACAACCTAAACCACCGAGTGTTACTGTAAATTCTCAAACACAAATATGTTGGAGAGGAATATTATCTTCACCTCAACAACAAACAAAACTCACTAATCAACCTGCAGCTCAGTGGCAAGTTGAAAGACATCCAAGTGTTGTAGTATCATCTCAACAACACGGTCATATATTAGAAAAAGCATTAACCACCGTTGAAATGGTTAGTGCGATAAATAATAAATATTTATAATAATTAATAAATAAAAAAAATAATTTATATTTAATATTTAATGAATAGAATACAGTTAGTGATGCATACAGTCGAGTTAATGAAAACAATGAAGTTTTTAATAGAGACAATAATAATATTGTTTTTCAAGAATCTGTGATAAAGAAAGAACCTGCTGTCAATAATGTATCATTTACACAACATTTATTACATACTACTGGATATCATCAAGTAAGAAGAAAAGTTTTTTTTTTTATTCAAATAAATATTTATTTATTTTTTAATTGAGCAGAGAGTTCAAAACATTCCAAACGTAATCACTACATCGTCAGTACCTTCTGTAGTAACAAAACATAATTACACAACTCTCCAGAATGAATATCAGGATTATCAAAATAAGAATTCAGTACTTCAACAAGTAATTGTTCATCCTACTGAACTATTACCTGTATTACCTATCATGGATGAAAGAAAAGAAGATCCACCTGAACCTAACTCCACATTGTCAAGTAATTTTATTTTTATAGTTAAAATTTATGTTCATAATAAATGTGTGTATTAATATTATTTATAAATAATAATGTTCTTTTATGATATTTTTATTTTAGACAATGAAAATGGAAATTTAACTGTTTATTCTTGGGATACATTATTGCCAATACTGAATTCTGAAGAAGTAGTCCAACCAAATATTACTTCAATGCCAAAATCTCTCTCTCCACCCTTATCAGCTCCACCTATTTTAACCCCACCACCAGCTGAATCTCCTGACGTTGATGATGATGATGTATTTGAACAAGAACCTTGTGATACTGATGATCAAAATCCTAATACTGCAGCTGGTAAACGTAGAACTCAATCTCTTAGTGCTTTACAAAACACTAAAGAACCACAAAGTCCACTAACAAAGGCTAAAGATCGTATAAGGCGACCTATGAATGCTTTTATGATATTTAGTAAAAGACATAGAGCTTTGGTTCACCAACGACATCCAAATCAAGATAATAGAACAGTATCAAAGATTCTTGGAGAATGGTGGTATGCATTAGATCCAGATCAAAAACAAAAGTATCATGAATTAGCTTCTGAAGTCAAAGAAGCTCATTTTAAAGCACATCCAGAGTGGAAGTGGTGTAGTAAAGATAGAAGAAAGTCAAGTGGTAGCGGTCGATCTAAGTTAGGATCTACTGATGAACATACACCATTGGACCATGATCCTATGGTTGAAGTAACTATAGAAATGACTGATGAACAAAAAGTTCAAGAAAAAAAAGATCCTGATGTTGAAATGAAAAATGATTCAGAAGATGAACAAATGGTTTGTGTGATGTTTCTGTTTTTTGTTTTAAATACATTTTTTATTGTTTAAAATTTTTGTTATTCATTATATAGGTTGTTGTCGAAAGTTCTGAAATTGATTTAAAATGTAAAGAAAAAGTAACAGATTCTGATACTGAATCACAAAGTGATGCCGAACCATTACATGAGAATAAAACATTCCCTCAACAACGGTTCAGTCCAGTCAAATCAACTAGTTCTAGTGAAGTGACTTGTCGGCCAAAACCTATAAAAGCAAGGTAAATCCAAATACACATGTACCATTTAATTTAAAAAATGTGAAACTTGTTATACAATGTATTAATTTATAACAAAATTGTTAATTTTTTAACTGATTACAAATTTATTTATCTAAAACGTACTTTTAAATTATCTTAAAATAATTGTATATGTTTTATTTGAATTCATTTTATAATTTGACTCAATGTTTTTTAATATTAATGTTTACATTTTTATTAAATAATATTAGTATAAACTATGTTGAATAAATATTTTATTTTTAGATTGGTATCTACGAGCTCATCAGATTCTAAGTATCAACCAAAAACAGTTAATTCAAGAGAACCAACAACTCCAATTGTGTATCCATATCATTCTCCTATTAATCCCGTAGGAGTTTCCCCATTTCAACCTACCGGTGGTGCATTTAAATTGATGCCAGCTTCACCAAAAATTAAAAATCCTTCTGATCAATTTCCTCAGCAAACAACTGAACCAACTGCATGGACATCATCTGGATCTGAAACTTGGAATCAAACAAAATTGATCAATACTAATGCTTGGGCAGCATCAACTGCTGAATGGAACAATAATAAACCAACTACTACAACAACTGTTAACTCAAAAATTGTTGTAACACCATTATCACAACAGAATATATTTCATTATACATCTTCACCTAACAAGGAAACTGAACAAAAACCTCCGTGTTCTGTTAGACAAGTAATAGGAGGTCGACCTGTATTGATACAAACTGCTGCAAAACAATCATCAGGGTTTCAACAACAATCTTTAACATTGGCGTTTTTGAATTCTGGTGACTCTTCTACTTCTTTAGTCACTAATTTATTAGTGGCTAAAGGTAATGATAATGGGAATCCATCAACAAGGAATAATGAAACAACCACTGTACAATATTTGATACCCAGTCGATTACCAAACATATATTTACCACAACAAACATTTACAAGTAAAATATATGTAATATAATTATTCATTTATATATTTAAAATTAATTATTATCTACAGATACATCAGTGAATCAACCACAGTCTGTGAAAACAACACAAGCTTCTACTGTTATTGTCAGTACTCCTCAAAGTAATCCATTGGTCATTAATACTAAGTAAGTGCTTAAATAAAAATTAAATTCAAATTATTTAAAAAATTATAAATTCAATTTATATAATTGTCTTCTGATTTCTACATTATATTTAAAGTAATTATATTTATATTTTGCTTATTATTTCAGTGAAACTGGAACAACCCCAAAGAATACTAATACTTCAGGTATTTTATTAATTATAAATTATGTTGTATTTGAATAATTTTTATAAAATGTAAATTATTAAATTAATATAGAAAAACGAGATCCAGATATTGTAATAAGAGCTGATAATGATGAAAATTTAATGTCTTTTGAGAAGTCACAGTATGCAGATTCTAAAGAAAATAGTTCACCAATTATATTTGATTTTAAAGATGATAATGCTAAGGTCTGTTGATATTGTTATAAATATTTAGTAACTATGTGATATAATTGATTTTTGGTGATTGTGTTTTAGGAGGAAACATCAAAAAACGATATAGAAGAAAAGCCATTTGTGCTTGCTCCCACTCCAGCACAGTTAGGCAAAGCTCCTTTACAAAGAAGGCAATCTATGGGTTAGTAATGTAACTTAATATATTAGTGTAATCTAATAGAACTTTAATTGGTCAGATAAATTCTGGCTCAGAATCACCCATAACCTTTTTACATTTTAATTAATTACATTATAGAGTGTCATATAAGGAATCCAAAATAATCTAACTAATTATTATTTGCATATTAACACCAGTAGTAATTTTAAAATATATAACATAGATTAAAATTAACAAAATAAAAATTATTTTCAGTAGATACAGATATATAACTATTGAAGAAAAGAAAAAGCAGAAATAAAATAATACAATTAATATTTAAAATTGAAATATATTAAAGGGCTTGTTGTTAATAGAATGGAGCATATGAAGCAGAGTATAGCTATGCTCATAAAATGTGGAATGATAAGGAATAAGGAAAAGAGTATGGCTTTGGGTATTGTAAAAAAAGACACCAAAGTATGTTGGATAAAATATTGGGTACATCCAATGTCTAAGGAGCTGTTTAGAATGAAAGATATTAATTATTTATTGGAGTATAAACGAGTAATTCATTTTTGATAGTTTTCTCAACTTTCATTTATAAAATATTTATGATTTTACTTTAATAAAAAGAAGGAGGGATCCCAAAAATAAAATTTTTGTTGATAAGTTTGTTTATATTTCGGGAATTTACATATTAATTAATTAACTATTAATTTCTTATTCGGACTACAATATTCAACAAATGACTATCATAATTCATGAGTCTATACTCTGTTCAAAATAAGGAATGTAATCAGTAGTCGACTACTGAGTAAAGGCGTAACCACTGTACACAGATTGATGACTTAATAGGAATAGTCAAACAAGTGTTATCTGACCGTTGCTGTTGACTACATTTCTTATTTTGAGCAGAATATAAATTATTAAAGACAAAAATATAGAATATTAATTATTTTTCCAACTTAATAAAATGTATATCTATTTTTGATTAAGGTATTTAATATTTTAATTATTTCAATAATAATTTGTAATTATTACTTAATTTATATTCTAATTCATTCACAATGATATTTTATTATTTATTTAGTTAATTATAAATATTATCCCAAATGGTTTGATGAAAAAATAATAATTTAATCAACAATATTGTTGATTAAAATAATAATTAAAATAAACTATATTTTGAAATATATAAGCATAACTAAATATGCTGTTTAAGTTTTGCGAAATATTTAAATACTAAATTTATAGATATGTTTCATTTTTTTTAAAACATAATATTTTATTATATTATATGTTTAGCATAATTAGAAAACATTTGCTAAGAACATCTAAGTATATAATGAGTCTAATATTTATCATATATTTTCAGTATCTTCTAGTCAAGATTCACTGCCAAATTCATTACCTGATAAAGATTCTGATTTGGTTGAAGATATGGCAGACGAAGTTCCAGTGTCACCGTCAGCTAAACGTAGCTTTTTCAAAAAAAATATTGAAGATGGTATGGACCGTGTTTTAGAACAAGTAAACTTTGAAATGAAGTTTTCTTCGCTACCACAATTCAAACCAGATGAATGTAATTCACCAAGTGCAATATCAGTACCATCCAGTCCCCATGTATTCAATGCTCAGACATTCCGTAAAAAGCAATTACCTGACTGTGACACTCAGGCAGAAACTCCTAAATCATCAGGAAAACTTGTTGGAAATACATTCTTTGGTCCAGATTTTAATCCAGAAGCATATAGAGGGGTATTGGAACAAGAGGATACTGTAGCAGCTTCACCTAGGACACCTAAAACACCTAGTGGGCGAAATGATAGTTCTGCTGCAGAAAAAGGACATCGAAAGATGTTGGAACAAAGAAGACAATTAGTTATGACTCTATTTCAAGAGCAAGGCATGTTTCCTTCTACTCAATCAACCTCAGTATTTCAGGTAAATAATAAATTATAGTTGATGACTTATAGTAATTTAATGAATAATCTATTTTGTTTTATTTCAGGCTAACCACTCAGATATTTTCCCTAATAAATCATCATTACAGCTCAAAATACGAGAGGTGCGTCAAAAGCTCATGGCACATAACACATTGACTCCAAGTAGTGCAAGTGCTTTAAATAGCCCTAGTGAATCTTCTACAGCCAATACTCCAAGTAAGATTTTACGTTTCCACAAGGAGCTCTTGTACTAGATTGAATTTCAACAAAAATATCTAGAACAGTAACTACTAATGAGGTGATTATAAATATAAAAAAGGGCATGGTCTAACATTTTAAATGATATATTTCTCAAGTATTTTACTATCATATTTCTGAAATTAAGAATTTCCTGAATTAACGCTGCGGCGAGCTGTCTGTAATTTCAGCTATTTAATACATTTGGAAATCGAAACCTTTGGAAAAAAGTATGTTATTAAAAATTAAAAATATTAATGTTCATTCATTATTATTATTTATTTTAATTTAAAATGCAATCTATTGATATTAAGTAAGATTAATATTTAAAAAATCGTATATGATTTTCTATATAATTTATTTTTAATTTATAAACATATATAATATACAAAAAGAAATATATAAATATATTTTTTAATATTTATTTATTGGAAATAAAATTATCTTAACTCAATACACCGTATAAATGATTATGATAGAAAAAAAACAATTATTTCATAAAAAACATTTTTAAATGTTAACCTACCACAATTGGTGGCAACATCAGTTCAAGTATAAAATAACTTATAAGTTTGCTGTTACTCCAAAAACATTCAAACTTATTAATAAAAAAAAATTGTTATAAAATTTGTTTTGTATATAATTTTAGATTCGTCAACATTGCCACCTTCTCAACAGACTCATAGTGTTATGACATCCAGCTAGCGACATTATATCATAGTTCTTTAAACCTCAAAGATATGTTCTGCTTCAAAAAATATCAAGTAACTGATTCATTACTATATATTATAGAAAATATTACTATCTATAAATCACCATCATTTATAGATTATTTTTATAACCTAAATTTAATTTTTACTAGGTTTTGTACAATAATGTTATTGTTTTAATAAGTTGAATAAAAAATGAATGAAAATGTTAAACGGTTTTTTTTTACCATGCATAGACTGAGGTTAAAGATACTCATTTGAAATGTTAATAAATATCACTTGCTTGACACCTGTTAATAGCACTGACATTTAATAATTCTTACCTCAACTGTTTCATTATTATTATAGTTGTGTAAAATAACATGTATATTAATTAATTATAATAATAATATCGATCTCTAAACTCAATAGACAAATCCACCACCATTAAAAGTCTTTCAGAACCTATTGTAATTGCTCTTAATATAGTACACACCTGTTGTTTTTTATTATAATTATTATGTATATTCTTTTTTACTTAGTGTATACTTTATATTGCTTAATTATTAATAATATATGTGCCATAGATATGTGTGGTTATTCATTTTTAAATTAATTTAATTATTCAAGACACTTCAATTCCATTTAATTATATGAATATTTTAAGTAAAATTAACAGATGTATGTTTAAGTTTGAAAATTTATTTTTATTCATTACATTTTATTATAAAATGGTCAATGACAAAATTTTGTATCAACTATTTTTAATATTTATTATGACTGGAATATTTGTTTAATACAAATTATATATTCAAAAGTTGTAGGTACTATGTATAATATATATATATATATATATATTTAAAAATAATTTTTTTCTTTCACATTGTATAGTGAAAATCAAAACTATAAAATTAACATCTAATAATAATACAAACAACTTTTATAATTCTGTTATTTATCAATGAAGTTTTAATTCATTGATTTTCTGTATTTGTGTTCATAAATTTAAATATTATATTCTGTATCTACTATTGGATGCAAGATACATACAATTTTTCAAATGATAAAGAAAAAACTTAAAAATTGTTTGGCTTGTATAAAAGAAAATTATATTTTTTATAGACAAAATTTGATCAAATAGCAGTTACTTTATTTTAAAAATATAAGTGCCATTATTTAAAAATTTTAAAATATAATCGATTATTTTAAATGTGGGTCTGCTCAACAAAAATGCATTTGTTTTTAATTTTCACTGGTATTTTGTGCATTAGTACAATAAAATTAAGCCAATTATAATTTTTATTTTTAAGTACAAATACAGTTTTATTAGTTGTTTAGAAAAGAAAATTGTATTGTATACTTATATAATGTGTTAAATTATTTATAAATTATTTTAAGTTGTAAGTATAAATAGTCTATGTTGCAGGTTAAACCATTTAATGTTTAATGTTTCATTAAAAAAAAAAATACTGATAAATTGATGACACACTTTAAAATGTATATTGTGTCATATGATCGACAAATTGAAAAAAAATAATCCTGTCAATTTAGTGTACCACTATCTATCTAAACATAAATTTTACCATTTTATTATATTGAAGAGTGTAAATACGAATTTGATGTAATTGTTAACAATTTGTATAATTCTATAATTATATTGTTTATTAATTTATCTATTTATAAATATTATTATGCTAAAAATTCTGGACGGTACAGAGGTAAAAAATCTTTTTTCAAAATTCACATATTTATTCCTTATTGATCTAATGTTTTTCATTTTAAATTACATTATTAGTTAAACATTGCACTAGCCGTCCTCAGAATTTTTCAGTTTTGATTACATTGTATGTGTTTACCTTAATTGCTTGTCATGTTTTAATGCTTTCATCAAAATTTAAATTAAAAAAAATAGAAATTTGTGTATATTTTAGTTCATAGAACAGTGGGTAAACATTTTTAATTAAGGGGACCACCTGTTGTATGTAACAATTGAAATTACCCTAATAATATTGTGAAATTGTGTTGTTAACCCATGCTATATAATTAGAACTAAATCAACTTTTTGTTAAATGTTTTATTTATTTTAACGTTATATATTATATATCAATGTCTGATTTTTTTTTATTATTATTATTATTATTATTTTTATTATTATTTGTCTTCATATAATGAAATTGACTGTTTCTATTATTATTAGTCCTTTTTTACGTTACTAGTTATTATTTTTAATTACAATATTAATATATATTTTTAAACAAAACAAACATTATTATAAGTTGTTGTTAGCCGAAAAAATTTTATAGTTTTAATTTATCGATTATTATATTGATACAATTATAAAATTACTAATTAAAAGTAATATTATTATTATATTATTGTGTGTAATTTGTACAACTTAATTTTATAATAGAAAAGAAAGGCTGTTTACTTCAATAGCGGGGCTCAACATTATTGATGGTATGACAGAAAAATTTCAGTTGCACTATGAACATATTTTATTGATGTAGGGGAGGGATTACTATGATTTATTGGAAAATTTGGTCTGTTTTATTACAAGTTTTTATTTTATCTTAATAAAATTAATTTTTTTTATCTATTTATAAAATGTAGGAAATGTTACTTGTGTCGTATGAGACACTTTAAATGGTGAAAATGATGTTCCGGTAGAAAATAACCTTTAGAATTATGGAAATCAAATACAGCAAGACCCGCCACCTGTAGATATATATATTTGGTATGTTTTATAATCATGACGATAAAACTGAATATTGATTATTCATTACCTACCTATAACCTATAGATATAGAAATCGACGGTTATAGAAAGAGAGGTATAACGAGATTCACAGGCGGCATAACAGTCAATGATGAGCGTACAGTAATCGCTGTTTGACCACTAATTTATTTATCAAGCTTTGTAAGCGGTGACTTTTTGTCTTTGTCTAACACACGTAAAGTATAGGAATTTAGACGTATTTCCATTCTAACGTACCGTTGATTAGTGAAGCTGTAAGAATTCTTAAGACAAATTTGATTTTTCGTCAAGTCAATTTTTTTAATCAATTTTCCCACGTTTTTGATTTTGTTACCTTAAATCTTATAGAAGGAGTAATTAAAGTTAATTAAAAAAAAAAAATGGAATATTTCAATTTTTGGAAAAGTCAAAATCAAAATTCTGGAAACTCGTGTTAAACAAAACAGACGTCAGACAGAATATAAAATCATTGTGGATGTTAGTTGAGATTAAACACAAAATTTAAGTTAACATAGTAGACGGCAATTTTAGTAATTTAATTATTATAATTAGACTAGGTATTGTAGACGAAGAATATGACAAAAATGTATTGTGTTAAATTCCCTCGAACGTCTTTTGTATTAATACGTTTGTGCATCACAATAATTATTCTAAACATTTACGATCTATACTTATAGCCAAAGCTATAAGTCACCTTTCTCCGATAAGTAAAATGTTAACAATAGGCATTTCAAAAGAACATTTTGATTTTAAATTTTAAATGTATGTTGTCGTTCAAAAGAGTAAAAAGTTTAAACAACTTCAAATATTCAAAAAAATATAATTTTTTTAGCAAAAAATGTGTAAAAAAAAACGCAGTTGTTGATACAAACTAAAAGTAATTGGGCATTTAGGGTAAGTATGTTTTATTGTGAAAAATCATAGGTGTATATTTTCTAATAAATTGAAATAAATTGATTTTTATCATAAAGATAAACAGTGTTAATTATACATATTTATATGTTCTAATATAAAGTTTACTTACTTATTATAATAATACATAATACATAATGTGTTATTACAATCTACTCGTTTAATTTTTTTGTCATGTTCGTTGTATAACAACAATAAGATTCTTTTTTAAATATTAAACTGTACAAAATCGCAAGGTTTTACAAATAAACATGCATTTTATGTACCAAAATATGTATATAGATATTTTTAAATAAAATTAAAGTATCTTGTTAATGTAATAAATGTAGTTTTACAATTTATATCTAGGTTTTGACTAAGTAACTGAAATGTAAAATTTAATTTTAGTAGGTGTTTTATAACAACTGTTATTTTCTATTCATTTTGTACCATTTTATAAACTATTTTGTACCAAATAGCCGAGAATTAATTAATAATAAATAGGTACATAATTAAAAAGCTGTTGTTGCTACTGTCAACCATATATAATGTTGAAATATAAAATATTCGTGTAAGAGCTGTTCAGCTGTTTGCTTTTAGTGTTGTTTTAGAGAGCACATCGAACAGTTCACTCTAATTTCATAACGACATAACGTAAACCTATCGTAAATAAAGTCATTATTAAATCATGAAAAATATTACGACCGATTTCAAGATCACTGCGGCTTCAATAGAAACCGTTTCGAAAGAACCACTCGACGGTCAATCAATGAACCCTTTGAGAAGTCGAAAACTCTATAACTTAATAAATAAAATATATCCCACTTGTTTGCCTAACATACACATCGTTACGACTGCAGACTGTGGTGGTGATTCAGTTGAGTCGGACGCCGTCTCCGTGCAACAGACATCTAAAGCACTTCTTGTTATTTGCCCATCATCAATATTGTTGGCTAACTATGTGGGACCGCAGATAAGGTGTATGATTGCCATTGTAAATGCTGCAATAATGGCATCAGCCGCAGAAGTTAAAATCCAATCGCCTTATCTCTCGTTTCGGATGAAACTAGCAAAGGCCCGTCGGAACCGGATGTGGCGAAGACTAATGTCTCCGGTCCATCGGCAAGAAGGTGTATTTCAAATATTTCAATGCCAGACATTTTAATAAGAGTGACGCTCGAAGTTATCGAAGTAGAGGGCGCTTCGATGGAAATTTCGGCATTTCTAACAGCAGAGTAAAGTACAGGAATCATGTATTCATGTCTGTGGTATACAAAGTTAAAAATACACGGCGTTCCTTTAGGAAACGAACTAAACGGATTTTCCGCCGTTTATTATGCTGCGCATGTAGCTCGTTACCTATAAGAATTGTTTACTTACATTATAATGGCTACTAAAAACTGTGTTTGACGGCTATTATTTAATGTATTAGTATTATCATATCAATTAACACCAAAATACAACTGTAAAATTAATCTCTGCAACTTGTGAAAATTGTGACTATCTGCAGTATTATATAGATCCTTCTGGTGTTTTTATAACTTGAGTGAAATATTCAAACTTTTTGACGAATGAATAAAAAAATGAACGGAAAAACATAAAAATAAAAATACTGCGTTATTCTATGAATAATTCGATGTGTGTGATAAAGCTCAGTGCGCATTTGGTTTCATATATTGTAATCGGTGTTTTAAAACGCGAAATTTTTATATTTTCGTTTAATTCGTTCAATTTCATAATTAAGAGTTACTGTGTTAGTAACTTTTAGTATAAATCTATAGACTCGTACTTACTGACGTGTGATAGAAATTAATGCGTAGCGGTAAAAAAGGTTCAAATCCCTAAAGTTATTATTTTTTTGAACTGGAATGAAATTTTCAATATTTTTTTTTTCACTCTGAAGTGTAATATTAAGTATAATGTATTATTGTACATTTAAGAAAAATGATGTCAAGAATCTAAAACTTCACTGTATTGATTTGATTATTTGAAATATTTTTTTAGAGCTGCAATCACATGTATGGGATTTGCATTTATATACTTCTTAATCTAACCACTCGTCTATGACGATACGAAACAATCATAACGATATTGAGGCAGTTGATTTTACCAAATCAGCTTTTTGTGATTTAATATTTTGATGGGGCTTAGAGCAAGCGGTCTCCTCTAAAATACTCCACTGTCTATAACCCAAAAGATTGAGGTTTGGACTTCCTGAGGGCTCATTTTCACCGACCATGAATCCAGACATGAGACGATTCAGTAATTAGTTTGTTACTATGAATACATGTTTATATATCTGCGAGTTGTTACTATGACTAATGTTGTTTAATCATAAGCTACTCATAAATTATTTAAATAATAATAATAATGCAATACTCTTGTGGAATAATGTAATAATATAACTTTATGTTTTGTAAGATACTGTCATACTCAATGTAGATTTAACAGGTATAAACACTTTATAATTTTGAACTTTGGTCATCAGCCATAATAAAGATAATTATAAATAGAGCACGGATTTTTATGCACTAAAAAGTATCGAAATATGCCATATAATATGCAGTAAAAATCATAAAAATATGCAAGAACATTTTTTTATATAAAATTTACAAATCAAAAAATTTATAATAATTAATTACTTAAATAAACTAAGTGTTTAAAAATTTTTCGTTTTAATATGCAATATATTTCGAATTTTGTAAAAATATACAGAAATGTACAAATAAAATTTCACCATTAAATTCAAATTGTTATGATTCGTGAAGATAACTGACAAAAATTCAAAAAAGTAAAAGAGAAAAAAATATGCAATTGCATAGAAATCTGAGCTCTAATTATAAATATTGAGTCTAAGTCCTCATGATTCACCAATATAATCAGTTTGACTTGTAAGCTTATCTCTATTTCTAACACGTAGATGTTCCCAAATAATGAGCTTGTCTTAAAATGTCTTTACTCAAAGGTATAATACTAAATATACTGTAAAAGTAAAAATAAAAATATAATTGGAAAATAAATATAAGTATACACATATATATATATATTATATTGATCTATAACATGAATACATATGTTAATAATATTAAATAATAAATACATTTAACATTTTACAAAATCAAAAATATAATTATACTGAGCAACTATGGATGTGGGCTTTTCACTGTCCCATCTAATAAAGCAATTAACTCTTTTGCGCTATGTACTGGTAAATTGCATGTATTATTCTTGCATACATATGCAGCAACTTTTCCATTTTCTGCAATCGCTAAACTTTTTGCTAGTTCTGATAAAGAGTTTTTATCAGCATGACCTAATACAAGATTAGGCATATAGCGTTGTCGAATTGCAGATAATAATGCTTCTAGATCAGGATTGTCTAAATCACCAGTAATGTATACCTAAACAGAATAGTTATAACATTAAAAATAATTTTAAAATAATCTACATCATACTTACAGAAGTGATTGAATCACAATGTAGAGTGAGTGCAGACACTAGTGTTGGTAAAGCACTTGAATTGTTAGACAAACGGCCAGAAAATGTCAAAAATAAAGGATCAATTTTTGAACGGTATTCAGACTTTTCAGTCAATACTGATAGTCTTAATAGATTCAATACCGATATTGAATTACCAGAAGGTTCAGCTCCATCATGATCTGGAAAAACGGCTTTAAAATATAATATTCATTAACAGTCCATCATTCTCTTACCACTCTTGAACCTCAAAATGATACTTGGATCTTTGTCAGACGAAGAAAAGTATCCAAATTTCTCCTTATCCCAGAACAACTCATCTTGCTGCGTTTGCAATTCATCAGCCCATTTTAACCATCTAAACTGTAGTGTACATTCATACAAATCTAAAAGGCCGCGTATAAGAAAAGCATAGTCATTGAGAAAACCTGGGATAGGGTTTTCTCTAGAAAAAAATTAAGAAACAATTAGCAAAAAAAGAATACAAAATTCTGTGGTGAATAATTACATGTTAGTGATATCTCCATTATCATTTACATAACACGAGCGTAATAATAAATTAACATTAGAGTCCCATGCATGCGTTTGAAGAAATTCGGCAGCTTTAATAGCTCTTTGTTTATATTCCTCTACATTTAATGCTGATGCTGCTCTTGCGTATGCTGTTATCATTAGTCCTATAAAATACACAAATATAATATAATACTGTGAAACTTCCATAATATAGTCTTAAGGACAACGAAAACAATTTGTATTATAGAGAAATGTTTAAAAATAAATTAGATTATAATTTGGTTTGGTTTTCAAAAGTATTTTGTTTAATAGAAGTTTCACTTTAAATATTTTATTGTAAAATATATTGTAATACATTTAATTGTGTTAGAAAACTCTACTGATATATTAATATCATTTATAAGACAGTGTTATTTGCATGGAGAAATAATTAAGTAGAAAATTTGCTTCTATTAGCATTTTTAGAGGAAAGTCATTAAATTACCAGGGCGACTCTTAAATTTTCATAAATTTACAAATTGTTTTTGTTTGCATACTAAGTTTAGAATATTTTATTGGGATAAGTTTTATTTCTTTTATGTTTATTTCATGATTGTCATACTAAAACACCTATTGTTATACATTTTTTTAGTAATTCTTAGTTTAAGTATTAAAACAAAAATAATATAATAAGAAACAATAAAAATAAGTGTATAAATGTACAACAAAATATTATATTTTTAAATTTTTATTGTGTTCTGGTATTCAAAGTGCTTTATTGACGGGGCAAGATAAATATATAATACTAGTTATCATACTACATTAAATTCAGTAAAAATGTGACACTTGTTAATTTAACTTTGGCCTATAGTCTTATTTTTATCATTTTACTAATTTACAGAATTACTAAAAATTTTAGTAAAGAGGTTAATTTACCATTCCATGAAGTTATTATTTTATTGTCCAAATGTGGGAGAGGTCTTTTTTTTCGTGCTTCAAATAATATGCTTTTTGCAATTTTTAGTTCTTTTTCTACATTTTCCACAGTTATTTGAAACTTTTTGGCAGTATTTTCTTTGCTTCTGAACTCTATCAACACATTTTGATCCAATAACTCTCCATGAGGATCCTATGAATAAATTAATAAAGTAAATAGTAATTAATTAAGCAAATATTTTTATTATAGACGTGTGTAGGTGTAGCAAATAATGCATTCTTTACATTTTAAATTTTTTTTTGGTTTAGTTGATCGGTGAATAATTTTAAAAATATTGAATAAAATTAAAATATGAATTTTTAGTTGATCAAATAAAAAAAACTTATTAATGTGTAGAGTCTATAAATATATTGAAAGTCATATCCACACATCTTCGACATATGCAACCAAACACATCATAATAATTATAGCCTATATAAGTGAAAATATTTTAATCAGCAGAGTTATAATGGTATATTAAAATATGCACATATTAACTGATGTTCATAATCCATTTGTTGGTATATTATATTAATACTAATAACATTAAACAATAATTTTACTTGATAAAAAATAATTGAATGATATACCATACAAGAACATAATAATTTTACCTTATTTTAGCCTAGCATATATTACTAACCTTAGATATAATGTGAAAAATAAGTGGGCTGATTATTGTTCTATCGGGTGAGTTAAAATATGTGCAGCACAAATTATAAAATTCTACACACACCTATGGTTTTTATTTTTTAAAAACTTCACTTGACACTTACCGAGTCTGGTCGAACATTACCATTAGGTAAAACACTAAAATGCCAACAAAATAGTTCAGAAAGTTTAATATCAGATTTTGAATCAAGAGGTTTGTCTAAGAGTGTTTTTATTTCTTCTTGAGTCCAAGTACAAAAAGCACCTTCACGCTTTTTAGTAGAATCAGCTGTAGGTAGTGAATCTGCATCTTCTGCACTATAAAATCCACCTTGCTAAAAATTATGATTTTTTTCTAATTTTAATTAATTCATAAAATGTATAGAAGTAAAAATATTTACTATAATACTATTGAAATTAATTCTCACTATAACACTACATAGATAATATTATTATTACATTTGAAAGTAATAAATATATTTTCAACACTGAAAATAAAAGTATCTATGTATTGGATTTAAAAAAAAAAAAGTTGTTACTTCTTAGATAACTTGTTATATTTACTATGTGCATTGTGTTAAAAATAAATGTTTAATACATTATAATAAGGTAAATTCTGTACCTTATGGCTTAAATCCCTACTGACGTATTGCAAGATATCATGAACAACATCTGAATACTGCTCATGTTTAGTTATTTGGAAGGCTGTAGTATATGATACAGCTAACTGTGCTTGATCATACAACATTTTTTCAAAATGTGGTACATGCCATTTTTCATCTGTAGAATATCTAGCAAACCCCTAAAATCAATGATAGTAAGTTCAAATTTTATTTTAACATCTTAAAATTTCTCACTTGACCAATGTGATCATGTATGCCACCCATGGCCATTTTTTGCAAAGTTGTCAATGCCATTTCCAAGCTATTTTTTCCCTCGGATGACTTTGGCATTTTGTAAGAAACATGAAACAGAAAATCTAATATTGATGGCTGAGGAAATTTAGGTGGCATTCCAAAACCACCCCATTCATCATCATAAATTCTCTGAATTTGTGAGTAACAAGTTATCCATGTTTTAGGGTTAGGTTTCATAATATGAGAAAGTTCAGTCCCGAGTTGTATATCAAAAGCAGTAGTATTATTAAGTATTTTCATAAGTTTTGAACTATTTTCCATCATGGACCTTGAATCATTTTTCCACTGGTAAAAATAAAAATAAATTATATACCCATTATGGTATTATAAATATTTATTATGATTGATTTACCCTTTTAGCCATGTGTAAAAGAATAGTTTTGAATCCAGGACGCCCATAAGCATCTTCAGGTGGATAGTAAGTTCCACCACCAATTGGTTTCAAATCGGGGGTTAAAAATACACTCATTGGCCATCCTCCTTGACCAGAAGCCGCCTACCAATATAAGATAGAATTAGTAAGTAGGTTAAAGGCATATTAACATCATTACTGGTTTATAGTCTATTTAAGACCTAAGTCTATTATTTGGTTTTTAGTATAAATATAAAAATGTATTTAAAATATATATGATAAATCTATAAAACACATAGTACTTCACTATTAAAAAATATCTAAACAAAAGTATCAGCATAGAACTATAGAATTAATTTTTAAAAACTTTTTTTTTACTGAAAATTCAAATCTTTGACAAAAACAGAGTTTTTAAATTAGTATGTAATATGCATAACACTTTTAATCATTCTTCAGTATTTAAATAGTTATACGTTTTGATCTTTAAACAGAATGCAGTAAGTGTATAAGTATATAGTTAAGATACCTGAACAAAAGTCATGTACAATTGATCTACATCAGGTCGTTCTTCTCGATCCACCTTAATGTTTACATAATGTTCATTCATGACAGCTGCAATATCTGGGTTTTCAAATGACTCGTGTTCCATTACATGGCACCAATGACAAGTAGAATAACCAACCGATAGAAAAATAAGTTTTTTCTCCGAACGTGCTTTTTCAAATGCCTCATCACCCCATGGATACCTTAATAAAATAAGGTACTGGTTTAGAAATGATTTTCAAATAACTTAAACATCTAATTAATATATAATGTTTATATTTTTAGAATATTATTTAAATTAAATATATTAGGAATAAATTTATGGGTTAAATAATTTACAAGATGAAATGCTTAGATTTTATAACGAAATAATAAAAGTTGAAAAAACATTACAGTAATTAGGTGATTTTGTGTATTTTATTCTATAAATTAATGCCAGTTGGCTTCTACAAGTATATATAAAAGATATATAGGTATAAAATTAGATAATTTTATTGGTGAAAAAATATTTATTTTTTAATTTTATTTATAAGTTTCACTAATTTGTTTGTAAATTCATTAAATGGATAATTTAGACATTAAGAACACAGTAAGAAAACAACAACATATTATTTAAAAATTAAAATACAAACCATTGCACAGGATTTTCAGCGTGCTGTAAAAGGTAAGGCGATCTTTCTAGAGCCAAACGGTTTTTGATTTTTTCCATATTTCTTGACGATATATTCATAGTCGAATTCTGAAAATGCCTATGAAGATTTTAACAATAAAAAGAGACAAATTTAAAAATGAAATAAACTCTTACTTATAATAATTGTAGTTGGGATAAATTATCACCGGTGTTTTTGGAAACGCTGTTTGTGTAATATTCCATAAGCAATTTACACGACTTTTTATTTTACTAAGACCAAGCATAACAGTTATTATATGAAAATAATATGTTTCAGATATTTTAATGGCAAAAAATCATGTCATTTTAAAACAATAAAAGTTACAGGAAAAAAATAGGTTAGACCGTAAACAATTATTGTAAAGTGTAAAGTACGACGATTTATGTGTAATATAAACTCAAGTAATTATATAAATAGTATGAAAAGAATAAAAAAAATTAGGTAAGAAGTAAGAACTATGAAATATTAATCCACTTTTATCACTATTAGATATTATCAAAGAATTAATTATCAATTAAAATACCGTTATCACCCACAGTACACTGTGTATACTGCCAGATGACGCTAACGTGTACTATTTTGTATTTTTTGTATTATGTGATATTTTTTAGATTCTGATTTCTGAGCCAACCGACGAGAAAATGGTTTGATGTTGTGAGATAATGTTTTTTTTTCATCCTAACCAATTTTAAGAAAATCGTTTTTAAATGACTCGCGTGCGCAATACTTATATTGTTTGAACAATTCAGTTAAATCAGTAAAATTGTATTCAAAATTAAGTAGGTAGGTATATAAATCATATAAAACATGGTTCGTTTTATGTACTTTTAATCTGGGGTTCTGCTAGTCGATACAATATCAGGCGAATTCAATAATATCAATTAAAATTTTCAAATTTATTGCTCCAAGGTTTTACTAACAAATGATTCATTGTCGTATGTATCAAACCTTGCCTTACATAACGAGGCTTGGTGAAAATTGAAAACAACTATCAAACTAGCTCAAATAAAAAGATAAACGTTAAGTATCACGCCCCAAAACTCCCACTTCGCAGACTAAATCGTTAATTGTTAATCGTAGGATACACTGTAGAGAGTGGAGACAGTAGAGATTTATTAATTTAATTTAGAGGTGTTACCACCGGTGATTTCCTCAGTCCTCGTTCCTCATCAATGGTCTTCGTGTCATGTATAATATATATTCATGGGCGTAGCTAAGATTTTAATCAGGGGGAGACAGTTGATAACTTTTTTTTGCTTTTTCGATTTTATAGTAAAATTTACACGTTTGGTATAAGAAATATAATTTAGTTTGAAGCGCAAGGGGGGAACTTCCCCCAGCCCCGCCCTCGTTATGCGTATATATTTACTAATTTACTAATTGTAATATTTGTGTACAGGTTGTGAAATACCAATTATTGTCTTGTTTTAAACATAAAATAAAACAAAGTGAGGTCTGTACTTAGTAACATCAACGCGTAATAAATAACAACCAACAATTCAAAAAAATACTATATTATTTTATATGTTTACCCGGCAAACAATATTTGTAATTATTTTTAATACTTTTACATTTCAATTTTTTACGTCTCATATATGTATATATTATAATGTGAAATACAGCGAAACCTCGATTATTTTTCTTAAACGGGACCTATAGAGTGACGGTGACTGCGATAAAAGAATAAATTCATTTTTATATATATATTTATAATAATTAATAATTATACCTGTATTCATTTTAACATTATACGTAATAGTGCATATTATGATGAGAAAAAAAATAATTTGAAAAAATTAGTCATTTTGTTTTGTTCATATGAATTTCGAACTTTTTTTTTAGACAAGTTTTTTATTCTTCTACAAGTACGTGTATACCAGTAAAACGGGTTTGCATTGTTCTATTTATAATATTCACGATACTATTATGACGGTGGTTGACGTATAACAGAAGTTGACGGACAAGAGAATGACGGATAATCGAGGTTTTACCGTACTTATAGGTGTATACGTGTGATTTGTTTGCATGAACATTAGTGTAAACTGTAAACTAGTAACTAGTGTACATATATATTATCATTATGCTAATTTTATCGAATGTAAATTTACCGGGAAACTAGGTGGGTATCCACCAAAGGAGAGATCAGTAAATCTTAATTTACATCGCAAATTTCACGCACAATCCACATCATTAGTTTAAACTGTTTAAACTTTAAAGAATAACATGTTGAAATGTCGTTATTGTACACTGTACACTTGTACACAACCGTTATACGCACAATTTACTTCTATTAGAATTTTCAATTGCCATTAATCATTTCATGTTGTATAATAATATGCACAACTATACACGAACGCCTTTACCGAAAACCAGTTTAAATTTGTCACGATTAATATTATCTGTCTTACTCTCGTACGTTATAACTTGTAATACTATTTACATGACGTAACCGTTTAATGTCACTACTCGATAGTGGCAAAAACTTTAAAAATTGCGTGGTGAGTACGTATTTTACATACTGTCGACTCAATTATCCAAGGTTTAGGACCCACGGGATAAAATGACAATGATTATAATTGCCTAGTACCTACTTACTTACCTAAATCATGTCTAACTGGCCAATTCCCTGGAGTCCAAACTTTAATTAAAGGATACTACCTCACTGTAATAATTGTAATCAGACGAGTGACAAGGGCTTGTGAAATGATTATAGTATTATAGAAGCCTACTATTAGTAATAGGTAGATTATTGTAAGATGTCAATTACTATTGTAATCAATAATACTTGTCGTAATTGTTGTGGAAAAGTGTACATATCAATTTTTACCAAAAAATATTAACCATGAATGTATAACTTCACTTCAATGTTTTTATATTGTTAATTAGTATTTATTTTAAAAATAAATTATACTAAAGGAATAGCTTTAAATTAATTTAAGTTAATTTATATTTTTTAATGATTATGTCTGGTCATGGTTAAGACTAAACTTTAGAAGTTATAATAATTATGATTGATGAGTATCTATATAATGTAGATATCAAATAATATCAAAGCATTAAATATTTATTAACACTTAACAATTGATTAATAGATTAAAAAGTAATAAATTCTACGTATTGTTCTAAACTAAAACATAAAAAATTTAATAGACTTTAATCTTCAATCTTTTATACATATTACATAATATACTTGTCAATAACTTATAATATTGGTTGATTTTAGTCGTTTTAGAATAGTAGATAGGTACCAAGTTATACATTTTTTGAAAATCTATGGCCTAATAATTAAAAAATTGTTTTTTAATAAATTAAATGTTAAATAATATTTTTTCAATTTTTAAATAAAAGATTATTTGAAAATATACTTTTCAGGTAAAATCTTAGTCCACATTGTACACTATATTGTAATATGTAATACAAATAATAACGATACGGTAAAATAAGTTTTACCAGTATCATTAAATTATTAGTAAAATTAAATTTTATCCAATTTCTATTCTGTAAAGTCTAACTTTATACATTATGAGTTATAGCTATATAAATGTTTTTATGATTGATTTTAATTTTGAATTTTGGTTGTACAAGAATTTCGACAATAAATAAAATTAAAATGTAATATTAGTACTTAAAATGGGTAAAACACGATTGCGCATGTTCGTAATCAGTGATACTTTTTTAAGCTACACGATTGCGTACGACTTTACTTGATTTTTAACTACACGATCATGTACAAAGTATTAAGAGTTATTAATGATTCTATTTATTTATTAATTATTTTACTATTATTTAGTTATTATCATTAGGTATATTTTATTATTTTATATTGATTGTTATAGAAGTGTACATATTTTATTAGATATTTATTAGGTATAATATACAGTGGTCGCCGCTTATTATAATCACGGTTAATGTTATCAATCGTTTATTGTTATCGAAAAGTATAGGTACGGGCCGGATCTATAGTTATGTGTGTAAATTATGTCGGTTTTTGTAATCAATACGCCGCATAATATTATCAGTTTGAGTTCATAAAATCAATGTCTCATAATAAAGATATAAATGTTAGTGGTGTACATACATATTATACATATTTATTTATTTACATTTAATTTTTTATTTTTTAAATTTTAAATTTCCAATTTATACCTACATATGTACTTTAATTATAAATAAATAATAATAAATAAAAAAATTATATTTTTATTAACTATGTATTTAACGTAGATTTTATTATTTTTTATAACTTTTTTAACTTTCGTTTAATGTTATCAACCGGATTATGTTATCAGTTATGTCCCGTACCAAAGTGATTACATTAAACGGCGACCACTGTATAGTAAAATTAATAGTCATCTAAAACATACGCATTCGTGTTGCCATAAAAGACAAACGTACGCAATCTTGTTCTACCCCTCAAAATAATCTTGCACAATTCAGCCTATTCAATTTAAGGTTTAGTGCCTTTGGTACCTACTCAAAATAATGTATGTTGTGTCATTAATAGGTATCTTTTATATGTAATGTCTAATCGAAATAATGTATGCGTGCTCATTCGTTGCAAAGTATAATATTATTTAAATGGTATAAATACGCGATTTCGCTTTAGTCTTCGTACGATAAATTTATCGACCGACCTTGACCAAACTCTGGTACTTACGGAATATATCTATAGTTATTGAATATTTTGATTATTAACAATGAAAACAATTTTATTGAGAGGATTATCATCGCTTATACAAGGGTGACAACTGATGATGTATAATACGAGGCTGTCTGTAGTAGGTATGAGTACATTTTTGTACGAGCATGATATAATCATTAATCATAGTGGATTAATAATATTATAAAGTTTAATTCTACAGTATAATGTTCAAAAATTAATTTAATATGTAAATAAACACAATTGATATGGGAGCACGCGGTGGTATTGTGTTTGCGATCTCGTTGTGTATATGTATGTTTGTGTTTAGTATAACTTTCTATTTAATATTATATGTATATAGTATGTGATAATTTGAAGATTGTCGTTGAAAGACCCGTGGGGACGACGTCACGCTGAAAACTTTGGATAGACTATTACTCTCTAGTCTCGGCCCCGCACACACACCACACATTTAAATATATGTAATATATATATTAAAGTCAAAAATCTCCAGCGTGGCTCTAACTTAATTATCTCCTCTAGCCAATGTTTATATAATACATCAAATTATGAATAAAAAAATGTAAGTAGCACAGACCAGATGCGCTTGCGGTTTATCGGCCTAAATATTCACTCTTCAAAGCTGTTGGTACAATATATTACCTATACATTATGATAATATATTACAATATATGCATTATTGTTACGTAGTCGCTAATAAATCAATATGGAAAACGATTTTTTTCTCTATATCCGTCGATATAATATATAAATAATATAGGTACTCGCATTTAAGTTTCAGTGTTGCAGACTTTTTTTATTATTATATAATATTATATAGCAGTATAATAAATTACAATCGTCAATGTAGGCAATATTTTTGATTTTAATAAACTTTTTAATGATTACAGCGCTTGATTAATTTGAATTGAATTTCCTACATTAAAAATGTTTATTATTTATTTAAATTCATAATACACGATTTTTTTTTTTTTTATTAATATGTGATTCTTGAATAGTTTTGTTACCAGTGGTTAATTCAAATCAATTCTTTGTTCCACCTAACGAAATATACGCGGTGAAACTGCAGTGTGTCATTATTATTATTTTTTAAATACATTTTATTCTTTCAATATAGACTAAGGCGTTTATTTAAACTGGCGCCAAACGTTGGCTGAAACGTATGAAATTACGTACTGGCTCTGAGTGGTTCACCTAATTTTTAGTAGATATTTAACGTAATCATTTAATAGTTTTGTTTGACTGAAAGATAATTCGTTACTCATAGCTA
Source organism: Melanaphis sacchari (assembly GCF_002803265.2). Lineage (NCBI taxonomy): Eukaryota > Metazoa > Arthropoda > Insecta > Hemiptera > Aphididae > Melanaphis > Melanaphis sacchari. The sequence continues at coordinate 1,754,055 of NW_020271269.1, read as the reverse complement.
GTATCTAGATCTTTTTTTTCTTCTATGCAAAATTAAATTTATGAATTATCGTATCCGATTAATTTCAAACAGATTGACTCTAATTTTAAAGACTATACTACTCACAATAAATTGCTTATTATTAATTATCGGTAATAAAGGTGTATAAACTACAATACGTAGACAATATATACAATTATATAAGTGTAATACAACTACAATACTTGACTATGTAAATTGAAAATAAGAATTTTTAATTAGTTATTAACCATTGGAAAAAGATAGCTAAAGTTAAACCAGTTAGCATAATATACGCTTTTAACGTGACCTTAATAATTAACATTAATTCTGAATAGATATTATTATCGAATTCCAATCTTTTTGCAATACACAGTAGTAGGTCCGCGATGCTTAAGATCGATATAAAAACTTTTATAATTTTGTTTGTATTATTAATAACACTATTATGTTTCAAGCAAAATCTATTAAACGATCTTGTGTATATTATAGAATACATTATATATATATAATATGTATAATATATATTTATAGGATTTATAGATATATCTATCTACTATAATTGTTGTTCTCAAAGTCGTGTTTTATTAAATTTCTCGTTAGAAGCCCAACAATAAAATATTAGTATGTTTTAAATAGCAAGTTTCTGACGTATATCATTGACGCATTGTGTATTATGTCATAATATAAGTATACTATTTGACATTTGATTTGATTCTATTTGATATACAAAACATTATATTTATAGAATGCATATATTATTGTCATATATTTTCATTGTTAAAATACTAAAAATATTAAAAGTCTTGCGTGGTGAAAGATATTTGTTTTATAATTTAATGTGCAAGTGTATCAGTGTGTTCGGTGTAAGGATGTGTTTACACTAAACACTATACAATCACAATGCTACAGTAGTACAGTGTACATATTTCATATATTATAATATTTTAAATAAATATTTATTTATAACTAATAAAGTCTTCTATTTCAAATAAAATATATCATAAATCAATATTAAAATAGATTTATAGGTTATAGTGTATAATACTTAAATTATTACAAAATTGAAAAAACAAATAAATTTTAGATAATGGCTCCTAGCTGTCGGAAATCTGATCAATAACAATAAGAAAAAACCTGTCTGGTCAGCGGTTCCAATACAATATTGGACATTCGCCTTTATACTTTATACTTATTAACTTAGGTAGGTACTAAGTTTTTATTTAGGAATTGCACGATATAATTATATAATTATTGTTTTAAATTTTCACGCAATAACTAACAACTGACAAGTGAATCATTAATTAAAAAAATGAACTTTTGCAAAATTCTGTTTATGTTAATCACAAATTATTTTCAGATTTTTTAACAATTTCTTTAAAAACTACTAGGAACTTCACTACTAGGAAATAAAAAATATAATGTGATATATTCTAAAACTTAAATGCTCAATTTATAGAACCATGTATGCAAAGGTTTAAGCTATTTTAGTGTGCTTGAAATAGTATATAGGTACTGAAAGCATGTATAAAAATAGCAAGTAATCATTGTTTAACTAATATATTTTTTCCTGAACATTTAGAATTTAAAAAAAATATATATATAAAATAAATTTAAATGCTATAATAATACATTTATTACTAAAATTCAAGTAAATAGGATAATAATTCTATAAGAATGTTAATAAAATAAAAAATAATTTTCATCTGAATGAATATAAGTAATATTTTTTAAATATCTCATTTTAATAATGAGGTTACATCAAAATACTGTATAAAATATAATACTATTGACATTTGATCACTAATAATGTATGTTATATACTTTTAAATCTGAAATGTTTTATTTGAAAATTGCATTTATTTTATGATTACAAAAATAATTAATGGACTTTCCTTAAAAAGTCATTAAATAATTAAAGTATTATTAAATTAATTGTATAAAATTGCTAATTAATTCTTTATAAAAGCGATAATATTTGTTGATAGAATTCAACTATTAAAATAAATCACAATGTTATTAATTTGTTAATATCGCTAACTATTGATATAATTTATTTTTTTAAAATTTATTTTATGATGTTCTACATTTTAACACTTATTTTTTGTCTTTTAAAATAAAACCCATTTATTTATATATTTGTTATCTTGAAAAGTATAAACGTTTTTAGACATTTTTTTTATATATATCTAAACTAAGTAATTAAAAAAAAATTTTTTTATAAATATTATAATATATATAGTATTCCATGAGTGGAGTGGCACAGATGTAGGTACCTCGAAATATTAAGTCTACTCTCCGCTCATCAAAACTTTAAAGATATAAATAATTAACTTCTCCAATTAAAATAATGAACCTGTATTTTAAATTGTATAGCATGACATGCATACATATTTTAGGTAATATTAACTTTGATGTATGCATCTTATACATGTTTACCTATTTAAATTATATGCGATTTGTCATGCAACTAAAATTTATTAATAAAATGTCTTATCAAAATTGAAATGAAAGTTGTAAAAAAGCCTAATATTATAGTAGTATATTCCGTATTTGGGTGTATATGTGGTTTACATTAACATATTTTAAGGGTTATCTATTATTAACGTCTTTTGGGTACTATTATCTTATAAATTTAATATTGGAGGGGTTGATATTTATTTCTCTTTCAAATATTTTCGGCTACGGTCATAGAAATAGGTAATGTAAGTTTTAATAGATTATATTTATCGTAACTGACCGATAAATATTTGAATTTTGAAATAACATTTATAAAATAAGAAATTTTTAATAATTTTGAGAACATAATTAAATAACACGTTTTATGTTTTATTTATGAATAGTGAAAAACAAATAAATACGTCAATACCTATAATATTTTGTTTATTTAGAACCTCCTAAGTGGTTTTAATTAATGTTATAATAATGTTTTTACAAATAAAGAATTATTTACTTTTAAAAATATTTTCTTTAATATAAAAAGTATAAAATAATATTTTGTTGGTTTCTGAGTTAGTTATTTAAACATATATTTTATTTATTAATAGTATTTTACATTTATAAAAAATTAAAATCAATATAAATTATATTTTAATGTTATCAATAAGTTTATTAATTTGTTTCGAATTATAAATATTTTTTGAATTAAAAAAAAAAAAAAAATTATAACAAATTACATCGGGTGATAATTTAATACTAAACAATAATAAATAACTTTTTGTAAAATGGGTGAGATAGTAACCAACTGCAGTGTGGGAATACAAATTAAAAATAAATTGTTATAATAAAATATTGTGCCAAAAACAAACTAATGTGGTGTTAGTTGATCAGATATTCAGACGCCTCATAAACCATAATTGAAGTTAAATTACGTCAAATGTTGATTTCTTAATGCGAGATTTGGTGTAGATATATTTTCTTTATTTAATCTAAACTGAATATAATTTACACAAGTTTTAAAATCAAAACAGGCCATGAGTGTCATACTAACATTAATATGAACTCGCACTAGTTCTATACTTAACATATAATAAAATATTTAGATATATATTATAAATGTATGATTTAACCTACAGGGTAACCATATTTATGAGCTTAATATTTTAAATACTATCTCATAACTATATTAGTGTATAGCGCATTATGCTTTATGTCCTAACATAATAATTTAATAAAAAAATTATTTTTAAATTTTTTGGTTAGGTACTTCCATTAATTTTTAGTTAACAATAGAATATTTAATTAATTAAAAATCATATTTTAATATAAATTTTATAGCATAATAATTTAAGTTTTAGGAACACTTAAATAGTATTCAAATATTTTTGATTAAAATTATTTCAAGAGATTTTACTACTAAGTAAATAACGGAATTCTAGTGCTTTAGTATCAGTCTGTCGGGACAACGGGTTATTTACAAGGAATTTCATCAAATTAAAAAGGACAATTCTATTTTAGACTGAGATTTATGGTTACATCATATTATATTTTAATCAATATTATTAGGCCTTAAATCGTATGTTATTTTTTTACTTATAGTATATAGGAAAATTCAAAAATAAAATACATATACATATATTATATATATTACATATAATAGATATAATAAAATTATTTAATTAGTATGTTTGTGTAATATGTTCTGTTAGTGTTAAAAATAAACAATATAATTTAATAAGTGTTTTAAACAAACATAGTTGAAAACCAGCAAAAGATTTGATTCCATCAAGAAAATTGTATTGTTTTGTTTCAACTAACCGATAAGTACCTATTATTAAATTAAAAAGTTTTTTTTAATGGAAGGTTCGCTTACCGTGAACAAAATGTCACAACAGAGTTGTTATCAGGCTGTGTGCCAAGTTCCAATTAGACAATAGTCGTAATAATGAAAGACTGTTCATTCCATTAAAAATATATACAATGTGCTTGCCTATTTTTATCATCTTCACAATCTATCGTCATTGTGTCTGTCGGGACGTGTATAAGAAAAAGAGACTTCGCTGAACTGTTTCGGTGAAATATGATCAGAAGTAGAATATAGGGAAAAAGAAGAGTGCAATATGTTTTCTTTTACCACATACTTAAGCTATAATTCCACAGTGGTATTGATGTGGATCCGATTTACGTAATGCTACATACCACGGTCGTATCAGTATAAATATATTCAGAGGTATTTAAAACTTAATATTCGTTTGGTTATGGATTTATGTTTTATAATCTATAGATATGTGGATATGGTTTTTAAAACTTAAAATATGTTATTTTATAATTAATTTTTTCTGTGGACAATGTTATTATGTTTCTGATATTTGATGTTTTCAACAGTATTATTAATAATAATAATTTATTATTTAAAATATTTAATACCATTATAGGTATCTATTATTTTTAAATTTTGAATAATAAAGAATGAAATCTTCATTAATTTAACAATAGATTATTATTAATAATTATGATTTAAGTTTCCTGAATTCCATATTTTAAATAAATATTTATTTATTATTAAAGTTTCACTTTTTCTCCATCAGTACATTTTTAAAAATGCTGAGTTAGAAAAATATTTTTAGCTATAGCTAATTGTGGACTTAATAATTGTTAATGGAAAACAAGCAAAAATACGGTACTTAAACACTCTTAATGGTTTCGCTGTTTTAAGTCTAGACAGTGTTATTTTAATGAATACTAATTTTTTTTTAACAGTATCTACATATAGGTACTTGAGTTTTCTTGAGTTTTATTTTATAGACCACCGATTTTTTTTTTTTTTGTTAAACATATTTTTATTTGCAAGTAAATAGTAACTATTTTGTTTTTATTAAAAAACATAAAAAATAATAAATTTGATTATGAATGATTTTATAAATGTGATCCCTTTATATGTATAAATTAAATAAAAATTGTTTAATATACTATTATTGATTTTTTCATTAGGCATAAAAGAATATTTTTATTATTTGTAAAAGGGTAAAATTTAGTTAATAGTATTGAAAATACTGATATGTCGGAAAATATGAACCTCCCTGTAGCTAAAATATAAAACCTAACACGCTCATATCGGGTTGTATACTTCTATGCACTTATTAATACAATTTATTATTAACAACAAACTTTTGTTACAAAATAAGTTGAGAATCCCTTACCAATCTTTTATCAACTATTATTTTAGTTTTATATTGTATATCTCTTTTTTTTTTTTTATTGTGGCATGCATATTTATGATATTTAATGCAATGGTATTGCCGCAATATGTTTGCGGTTAGATACCTACTTAAAATACATTAATCATTCTTTTATGTAATACGTATTGGTTCATAATTTATTGATTTGTTTCTAGGAATTGATTAAAAAATATAATAATTTATTATTATAAATTATTGTTTATAAATTTATCGAATTTTTTTATACATTTTTTAGTATTTTAGCTATTTAAGTGAGTTATGACCATGCAGTAGTAATTTATTTCACTAGCTTTTGTTTCAGTTGCAAGATAATTACCCATTAAAAATATTTAGTTGAACTTATATCAGTTATAATTAATAATAATATATAAACAATTACTTTCATAAATTGATTTATAGTAATTATAATTCAAATGAATGAACTCTTAATTATTTTACAATATATATTGTATAATAATATTTAACGATACTTGTAATCATTTATAATGCATACCATAGTGGCAGTACCGAGGGTGAGCCAAGACCACCCTGAATCGTTTCAACCACATTATTCACCCCCTCTCCCTTGAAAATTACAAGATAATAAAAAAATATTCATTCTGTTATTGTGCATCAAGGCCTCCTAAGTGAAGATTTCTGGCGTTACCACTATTCCAAAATAATACAATACGAATTAATAACCTACAATATTATGTTCATTATTATTTTTATAGTAAATCATTACTTTGCTTAAAATCTAAAATGGTGATACGTTATTGCTAGAATTTTGTATAAATAAGCTTCGCACACTAGAAATATTCGTAATATGCACGTGATATACAAACAAATCACTAAAACTTTTCTAAAATTATTTGACAAAAATAGGGGATGCCATAATGAAAATATACTTTATAATATAATATTAATAACTGTTAAAAATGCTTAAATGTCTCAAATATGCTTTTGTTATAAAATATAACAAAATATGCTAAATAATGCATGTCAAAAGTTGTACATATTTTTACAATTTTTCAAAAAAAAAAAAAAAAAGTAATGTATATCTTGAGTATTTTTATATCTATACTCTTATAACACATAATTTACTTATATTATAAAATATAACTACCAATTGTTATACTGTAGTTCATTGATCTTCTATTTAACGATTTTTATTTATTTTTCGGCGTTGTACGATGTTGTTGATGTTAATATCATTTGTTTTCTATTTCAAAACGAGAACATCTTTTGCTAATAAGTAATTACTTGCCAATAAACTATACCTCTATCAATTAGCTCACTGAGAAACAAATACACCACTTTTTACTCGTATATTGAATATGTACTTTAAAAAAAAAATAAATAATAGTAATGAATCACGTTTTATTTTAGCAGTAAAAAAAATAAATCTAGGATTTTTTCATACTTGCACAAACTTATCTATAGAAACAAGCTGTTAACAAAGATATTTTGGATCTAATTAGTATGAGGTCTTTCACATTGCATACAAATTAAGCTTGCTGAAGAATACATATTTATTATCAAAAATATCGTGCTCAGCGATAACGACCGGGAAAACTACATTTTATAATATACTCAGAAAGTTGGAAAATGAGGTCTTTGAATTGTTGATGATGCAGTGCATAATATAATTAATTTTATACAATCATGTTGAACCGTTACATCATGCATATTAATAATAATGCAGCTTCAAATAAACTTTTATTTGCGTACATTTGCGTGGATTAAAATGTTTAATTCTACAATCTACCAGTACGGCATGTCAGTACTGGCAAAGAATAATAAATATCAACCAATATTTACGTAAAATATTCGTGTTCATAAATAAATATTATTCCATCACTTAAATCGTTCTTCAATTCTATAGTGAGGCGGTTTGTATAATATTCATTATAATATAATATATACATCTTTATTTTTACTGATATCAGCTATATTTTAATTGTTTAGCCGAGTTATTATGATATAAATACCTTAGAAATATAAATATTATTAATATCGATTAGTTATTTATAGCTTCAAAGATATAATATTTAAAATATGAATATGAATTGTTTTCATTTATGTAATTAATCGATGCCAAATTATTACTACCTGTCACATTTGTATAAACTATACATAATTTGTAGTATCTGTTCACAAGTAGTTTTGAAATTTGATTTTATTCGACACATATTATCATGTATTGTAAAGGATGCATGACACGACGTGTAGTATTATTATTTTTATAGTAGTAAGTCAAAATTATTATTATTAATTTTGTGATTGAATATTATAATATTGCAATTCCCTACATAACATGATATACGATACTTAGTTTTTTATACTTCGTTATTAAGTTTTGGTAATTTAAATTAATGTTGCTTCCACCCCCAGTAATTATTCTTTATTTATTTTACTTCTAACCCATTTTTATGGAATAAACCTGTTTAGTTCTTCCCTCATTTCGTGTAGGTAGAAGTATAACCTTCAGTAAATGTAAACAGAACCCGAAATAAAACTCATTTATTTATACTTCAGCTACATATTTATTTTTAATGAAACTAAATAGGTACTATCATGACTTTTCCGCCTTCTTTCTTTCTCAACTAACCCTGATATTTTCAACTTATCCAACTAAGAATATTAATTCCAAACTTTTATAAATAGGTACTTACATTTATCATAAAAAATGTAAGTAATAAATGATTTATTACATTATAAATATCTAATTAGATTTTTTTTTTTTTATTAACAAAAAATTGAAAATAGAATATTCTATATTTTATATGCCGTATACTAATTACTAATATATTACAGTCAATTTAGTTTCTTTGGTATTTCGTTTTTTTTTGTCTAGATGAATATCATAAATTTGAATGCGTTTTTTAACGAACTATTTTTTTCTGCTGTTGTATTATATTTTATTTTTTATCTATGCTGTAAAGTGTGGATGAATGTGTAACAAATTTGATTCTTATTAATACTTGAGTAAATTGATTTGAATTTATTAAATAAACATTATTGAATTGCATAATACATACGTACAAATTTGATTTATTGATAAAATGAACTCCCTAGATAGTATATTATGCCATTAGCTTGAAATTATTATTTTTATTACACAGCAGGAGTTCACCCATAAATAAAAATGTGGATGAAGTATTTTTTCAGATATTCCAACGAGTACTCAAAGAGAGGAATTCACAAAGGAACATGATAATAGAAAAATATGTGATTGAATGATTTCCAATAAGAGATTTTTTTTAATGATTTTGCAAGATTTAATAATATCATTCTAACAAAATATATTTTTTTCAATTTATATAATAACCTAAACTATTTTTGTATCAAATAATGTAATGTATGCGTCCATAAATACAAAATATACTCTTGTATAAATGTATAACTTAAGAAATTATTGGAATAGTTAAGATAAAATAATTTTCATATCAAAATTGTTATTTTGTTTAAGCATAAATCTGAAAAAATCAATTTTTTCTTTTAAAATACTGAATTGAATTTTAATTCTTTCAATATAAAATTATGTAGATAGGTAAATATTTTTATATAAAACAAATTTTATATTTAAAATTAATTATATAATTAATAAAAATATGGTTTACTTATTTATAGATACATATATTTTTTTATTATTGAAAAACACAATAAAATATTAGATATAAAAAACATATGCACATAACATAAATGTAAAATTATTGACAAAACACTTATATTTTAATCATATTTAGATAAATTATCTTTATTTTAGGGATGAATATGTGTTTATACTTTACATTGAGTATTATTTTACTCATTAAATTTTTTAAATATTAATTTCAGTCCAGTAAAGTAATAATAATATCATTTTAATAGCTTGAAATACGAATAATATTACATGCTATACAAAATGTTTACTACTATGTACACTTGTATAGTAAATATAACAAAAAATATGTTTGTTTTTATTTTATTTTAAATTTATTTTATTTTTCGTAATTTTCACATACTTGTGAGGATGTTTGATTTTTTAAATACAGTTATTTTTTTTTCTATCGAACAACAGTGCAATAAGGTTATTTAATATGACCCAAAGTCGTTGGAGACGTACATAAATCTCGAAAACGGTCGCGTGTTGATCCTGACGACGCGTAACGCAACGTCGTAATCAATTGACGGCGCGCGCTCATTCTCTATTTAGTTGTGCACGTGTGCTGTACATGCGAAAAACGATTGCGAGAGGGTCGGTACAATGCATACGATAATTATGATGAATTTGAAGTAAGCTTCAGATTTTAGACTAGTATGCAAAGTCACTTAAGTGCATATTTTATTCACCTAATAATTTCAAAAGTAATTTTGAATAATAAGGTGAAAATTGTCCAAAAACTAGTTGAGTATAGGAAATATTAATTATAAAAGTACACTTTATGAATTAAAGAAAGCATTGTTATAGGGGGTTGATCAACAGTTTAATATACTTGAACAGGTAATAGTGTATGAAAGTAAGAAGTGTGTTTTGTTAATGTTTAAGTATGAATGTATGATAAATGAAAAATAAATAATGATGATTCAAATGGAATCATACACATATAAATCAACGTTGATATATTGATTTTCTCTTTCAACCTATAGAGTTGTTAGACTTCATGAAGTATGAAACGAAAGTGTACGCATCTTTCAAGAGTAGTTTATGACTTGCTGGGTGAAAAACCAAGATGTGTGCGAATTATATAGATTTTTGCGTTGCGTTCAGCCTATATATTATACCTATTTGTATATCGTGATTATGATTATCTAAAATAACCGTGGGTTAATGACGTAGCGTATATTGGAGTAATAATTTGATGTTTTAAATGTTTGCATTAAATACTAGTTTTAACCAGTACTCAGTAAGTATCATTTTTTTCTTTTTATTATTCTTTTTAATTGGCGGAATGGTTCTCGTTACGATATGTGTTCTTTTAGATGAACATTTTCCATTTTTATCGGAGAGTGCAAGTATCGATTACTGAATACGAAAGCTGATGATAATAATTTTGGGCATGCATTTAGCAGCCACAGTGATTATTAATTGGAGACTCAATACAATAAGGAGGATGGTCTTTTGTTTGCGGAGTTTTTCTATAACCTGTATATACTATTTATAGTATTTAATTAAAAGTGATTCTGTAAAAACTAAAATATATATTGTTATCGTTTTAAATTATAATATTCTGATTTTCCTTATGTTGGCATATACCTGTTGCAGGTTACAACTGGGTATATAATATGCATTACAATGTTATTAATATTTATTGGTATATTAGGTAGGTATATAAACGCGATTGGTTAATGGTGATTTACTTATATACTATTATGAACGTATATAATGCATGTATAGTGTATACATAGTCTGAGGAAATAATCGGAGGTCACCACACCACACTCCACCCCTTCACTTGTACGGCTTATATTCAATCGTCGGCCTTGGCTCCCTTATAATATATAATATGCGTGGTTTTTTCCATCGAGGGTAAGATTTTTTTATAACGCGTTTCTATTATAACGTCATAGCCTCAGTCATTATGTGTTGTGTATATGTCGTCCCCTGCCGCCGACGCCACTATACCAGTGTCCGTTTGAGCGTGCAAATTGTCGACCCTTCGGATGATAGTTCCGCCGAAAAAGGGTTCCCTTGTCGGCGGCGAGTATCGATCCGTTGACGCTACCATTACGTTACTATAAGCGAACTAAACGCTGGTATATGAAGAAAAAACAAAAACCACCAATTGTTAGAAAATTTTAAATACCTTATTTTTCTCAATTCAGAAATCATAATAATGTATGATATAAAAACAGAAAAAAGTCAACGCATTTGATGATAATTTATTTTTTTTTAATACATCTAATTATGCAGTATAAGTACATTATACATATTATTATTATGGATGTTTTTAGAGGATAAAACATACCCATGATACGTCGACATAGTTAACTCTCATGGTACGGCCAATATTAAGGATAGGCGACAAAGGCTTAGATCCAAGGCTATATCCAAGGTGTGTATTATAAGAGGAAGAGTGCCTTAATAATATTTAAATATTATATATACTCGTAGGTATTAGATACCTAATAATTTTAAAGTGAAAATTTAAACAGAAATTTTATGTATATATAAAAAAAAAAAATTATAATTTTTAATTATTAATTATTAAATATTTAATTTCTATTATTATAAACATTTTTTTTTTTTTTTGTAATTCATTATGTTAAAGTTAACTAATTACAAAAATATCTAATATCAAAGTATCAACTATACATAAAAAAGTTAACGGAATCCACATACTTATATGGTGATCCAATAACTTATAACGTACTATTATAAGAAATAAAACACTGTAACTCATATAATACACACATACACACACACACATATATATATATATTATAATAATATTTTAATAATTAAAGAAAAATGTAATGTATTATAGCCATTTTTTCTCAGCTACATTCTTGAGATAAGTTAATTTGGAACTTACAACTACTTTTATTATATAATATTCATAGCTTAAACATATTTTACTTAAAAAAAATACTTTTTAATCTTAATTTATTTCGATGTGAAAGATAATATTTTATACACATCACGTTTAACAGATAAATTGAGAATATAGTATATACCCGCTAAATACAATTGCTGATCCCATAAATATAGATTTCATATTAAATATAACACTTATTTTCTTTATCCCCCATTTTATGTACGCTTGAAATGACTATGCGCGAAGAATTGTTCATCCACACTCTTTTTTGATCTCTAAACTACTACGAGAATAACTTATTTATATTAAAATATTATTTTTTCCTTTGGTATTTATTTTTGCTGAAAAGATGTGATGAATTTCAACGATAACAATTTCATATTTTAAGGCGCTCAATTGATGTGGTGTAATGTAGATATTTAAATTAAATAATCACCTATCAATTTATTATTATTACATATTAATTGTATAATAATATTTATTTGAACACACGTTATTCAAGAAAATATTTTTACAGACAATATAATATAATTATGTTTTTGAATTTGTTTGAAGGAATCTTGAATCTTACCAAAATTTATTAAAAAATATAATTTATATAATAAATTGAATATTATGTGTAGTATATGACTTCTTTATCACAAATTATTAAAATCTTAAATTTTTATAGGTACATACTTTGTATTTTAAATTTTTATTTACTAGGAATACTTATACTGTAAACGCATTTCTATAAGACACGTTTTGTTTTTGTTATGAAATAAAAATTTATTTTGTAATACTGAATGAAAAAAATTATATTAATAGTTAAATTATGTTTATGTAAATATCAATTACAAAAAATAAAATAAAAAGGCACATGCTAATATTGTATTCTGGCTAAGAATTACGATATTAATTAAATACATTTTTTAATTTAATACTAAACAAAATAATAAAATGTTGAGATTGATTTATTCCTTTGCATAATTAATTTAATAAAAAATGATTTAATATAGTATATATATTAAATTAATATAATATACTACTAATAAACTAATAATATAACTATTATTAGTTACAATGTTAGCTAATTACTTAATACAATAACTATAAATATTATATGATACAAATATTAATACTGGCGTGTTTACAGGAGGGGCCGGGTGGGCACAGATCCTCCCTGGCAAACTGTGTTTTCAACAAAATCATGTCTGGATAAAAATAAAGTCATGCGGTGTGTACCCTGCAATACCGACCAGTAGATTTTGATTATTTGTTTTATACTTTGTAACTTTTCCATCTTGTTTTATTGCTGTTCACAAATAAATACGTAATAATAGAACATTTATTTATTTGAGTTGAGCATTTATTAATTAGTGATTAAATTTATATAATATGCTTATCAATTATTGAATTATTCATAACTACAAAACATGGTTCCGTGTTGGGGTATATTTACCTTGCTAGATAAGATGATTAATGGTATAGAGGTAAGATTTAATCAAGAAACCTGAAACATTAACTATAATAAATAATATCGGTCGCTTATAGTAAAACTAGAAATTAACTATGGTGATATGGCGAATTTATGGAGAACCTTTGATTTGAAGCAGAATGAGCTGGTAGCTGAAATTCGTTTAATTAAATAAAGTGATCCAAATCCAAAAGGAAAAAATTGTGGTGAATAGATAAAGTGGCTTACGGTTTATGGTAGGGAGGATTTATTTTCGAATGTATTCAAAGCCTTTAAAATATTTGTAACTATACCAGTTACAAGCTGTTCGTGTGAAAGGACTTTTTCCAAACTAGGTTTTATAAAAACCAAACTGAAGGGCAGTATTATGAACCAAGATTGCCTAGATGGTTTATTAACCATCAGCATCAAGCAAGAATTGGCAAAAAAATATGAACTTTGATGATTTCATTACATTTTTTAAAGTATTAAATCTATGTGAAAGAAGAAAGGATTTATAAATATTTAAATGTATTAATAATTTACTATATTATTATGTATCTCTTTTTAATTTAGTTTTAAATGTATTTTTATTGTATTAAAAATGGTTATACTTTATGGTCATAATAAGAGCTGGGATTTATATCCCTTAAAAAATTTCAAAAAATGCCCTTAAAAAAAATTCAAAAATGACATAAAAAACTCAAAAAACGCATTTAAATTATATTTATTACCTATAGCTTAAAAATTGAAAAAAAAATTAAAATTATACTAAATTATACAGTAGTATATATATGTATATTTTTTTAATAGTACCTATTGTTTGTTGTTACTTGTTTAGTTTTGTTGTACTTTTATTTTCTTAATCATTCATTCTAAAATAATAATTTTCAAAAAAAAATTGTCATGGACGATAACTTGTCGTGCTATATAATTTATTATTTGTACCGTTGGAAGTTTACCGAATGTCTCTTGTTAATCGCAACAATTTTCGTTCATTTTATGAAAAAATTGTGAAAAATGCTCTAAAAACTAAGAAAATGAACTATAAAAAAATAAAATTATCAAATAATGCATTTAATGTTAATTTTGTCGTCAAAAATCAGTGTCACCAAAAATATATTTTATATTTACGGTCCAACATTTCAAAACACAGAAAAAAAGATGCCTAAGTAATATAAATATGCATAGGTAGGTTATTTAATCGTATTATTAATAATAAAAACAAAATAATTAATACAATTAATACTGTTTAAGATTTTTTTTTTGTTGAAAATTTGGAAATCTTTGATGATTTTCTCTAGTTACACTTATAAAATTTTGAAGTAATAAATCTCAAAATGTTAACAGTATTATGATATTTTTTAAATAAAATATTACTTTATCACACTATTACAATATATTACCATACAAAAGTATGTGTAATTCGTATAATAAGCAGTTAAATTTGTTTATTCACCATATGGTAACCCATACGATGTGTATAAATAAGTATAATCTGAATAGATGCTAATATAAATAAATTCATAATAAATGCAACCACTACTATGCTTTCTTTGACTGCCCCTGGCAATCGAAACGAGTCGTATTTGAAATAAACGAGCAAATATTTTATTCTTAAAAGTGGAATTCCGATAAAATTACATATATTTTGTCCTTGGGACATGGGTCACATCCAGATCGCCGTCGATTATAATATTATTGAAACAAAAACAGCTCGGTAAGTCGTAATTCTTGTAAACCGTCCCACGCAAAAAACGGGTGTGCGTTTTATTTTTTTCTTCTTTCCAACGAGAAAAATCCTTCGGCGACAACGATACTTTTTTCCCCCCCGTTTACACCCGTATATTGCTTGTTAAGGTGAAAATTATAGGGTAACCTCACATACACACATTAAATCTAAACGTGAAAAATAAGAACATTTAAACTACCGATAATTACGATCGTTTTGACAAAGAGCTGTCGTCCAGTGTCTACTATACTCTTCCGCGTCTTAGATGGGGCCCGCCGGCTGTTTGTACACCTATAACGCACACATACAAAAATAAATGTAGTATAACATACACGTGTTGTTTCCCTTCCCGCTTACCTATACTTGGGGAGCTACTTTTGTAGTCGTTGGACTATGACTGCTAGATAATCAAACCATCATCATAACGTAATGTGTGCACGAAAAAACGTATAATTTTACACTGGACGGACACACTTATATGTATTATTATCATACATTATTATTACAAGTAAGAGTAGGTGCCTAATATTGAAATATTACATTTTTTTAGACTTTTTTATTTTATTTTACATCATTTATGTAAATTAGATTTCGTGATTCATGAATTATTCGAAAATTTCTGATTGGAAGTTGTAACCCATTATTTTTTAGAAATTTAAGTATGCGTTAAATATTTATTGGAATATATAACCCAAAATGCAGTTAAAAATGTAGTAAATAAATATAATACAGTTAAACATTTAAGATAAATAGTTGTAGAAGAATACATATTTTGAAAATAAAAAGAACGGGGTTTTTGAAGTAGGGGTGCTATATAGGGTATAGGCTTAAAACATGTGGTAAGTGGTTAAGTTATAGCCATACAAAAGATGTGACTATGATAGAGAAAGGATGTTTTTAGAGAGGGAACTCTAAAATAGTCATTACAATCTTAATAAACTATGGTAAATAGTTTTATTTGTAAAAAAAACTATATTTATATTTTATAATTTAGGTATACACACGTATATTTGAAATTATTGACTCTTTATAATATTTAAATGTTTATTTTTATCGAATTCGTTTTGTACCTATTTATTATCTAGTTTTTATGAGATGAAGCTGATGAAGCAGTAATAGGTATGAAATAGTCACTTAAATAAATATTTCAATATATTCATCAACCATTAACCAAGTACTAATGTAAAGGCCTTTTAAAGAAATTTGTTACAAATGTATGAACTAACTTCGAGCCCTAATTAATCTACATTTTAGAGTATTTACTATTTATAGATACTTACCAAAGTCTAATATCCTTAATAATAATAGTATTGCGTAGCCATATAGTACAAGAACATTTCATACCAGCCCATTCTGTTGATTTTAAAATACTAATATGTAATAGCCACAATTTGTTTTTCTAAAATATATACATTGAGCGCATGACTGCGTAAAACAAATTATTATAATCTATTGATTGTAAAGAAAAAAATGTAGGCAAGTGAGTACTGCTCTTTTGTATATTAATTATTATAGGTGATGAGTGGAACTCGTTACTGAATAAATTATAATTAAGAATGTTGTAAAATTTAAATTTTATGATAACTTATTGTTTACGATGAAAAACGATTTTGAACAAAGACTGTCTAAATTTCGGTAACCATGGTAACAAAACAATTATTTTAATAATAATATTAAATTTGCATAAAAAAATTTATGTAATTAGCGTCATTTTAAAATAGTTAAAAATACATACATTATTAAATTTATACTAAAGAAGTGAAATTTGCAATTTATTCTTCCATTGCTTTTGGTAGTGGTGGTACCATTTATTTATCTTCGAGCGTTGTAAATATTTCGTCAAACTATTGATATAATTTGTAGTGACGATTTTTAATTTAATAAATTTACAGAAATTTTAATTTGTAGCATCTTCCTTGATTTAGTATATAGATTTCCCATAGCTTTTCTCTTATAACCATTTGAATACATTTTTCTGTCTATACTTTGTTAATCATACTCACTACCTATATGTTCATTTACAATTTTATTTATTTCAACTATTTGTACAATATTTTCTAAAGATGTAAGTATACACTTTCGATTTTTAACGCGTAAGTTCTGTCAGTATATAACGTTATCGTATTGAACAATTTTTAGATTCACTAAGTTTTCTTTTTGTATAATTTGAAATTAATAACTTATCTTTGTCTTTGGTACTTTTAATAATTTCACTTACGTTTTTATTCATTATTTAAATGGGAAAAGTGAACGCACTTTTGATTAATATCGAAAGAACTGTAAATATTACGATACTGTTGTTTAATATTATTTGAAATTTCGACAAAAAATTGATAACTTTTATTAGATAGTAGTCGACTTTGACTCTAATTATTATTATTAGTAGAGCATTAGAGCACAATAATATTATATCAGGTATGCATAGGTATTATGGTATAACTGATGCGGGTCAGTAAATCCATCGGCCATAGCCATTTTCCTCCACGGTCCATTTTCCTCCAATAAATAATAAATAAAATATAGGTATAGTAAAAAAAAAAATGAAATTGATTATAATGTTTTGTTTTTTTTTTGTCGGGCATTATACTAGGTATATACAAATAAAAGAATAAAATAGTTCATATAAATAATTTATAAATAGCAAAATAAAAATTAATTGATTATAATATTATATTTTTTATAATTATTAGACATTTCAGCAACAATTGAATACCTGTTTAAGGAAAAGAAAATTAGACATAATATGAACAATCAATAGACAGTCGATACCAGAATGCAATTATATCGACCGATAAGCGCAAAATGTGATCCTAGCCTTACTCTATCTTTATAATACGGAATATAATACAACAACACTGGCTAAAATATTGGAGGAAAATAGACATAATTTTAGTCGAAAATAATGTGAAGGAAAATGGAAACCAACCTTTTTTTTTGTGGAGGAAAATGGACCGTGGAGGAAAACGGTATCTCGTTTTTGGAGGAAAATGGAACTTCCCAATTCATCAACTATAGATAAATTTCAATAATTAAAATTGAAATTGTGGTACAGATTACATATTCTACTTCGTTTTCTATCGTGGCATGAATTATCAAAATTAATTTTTTGATGTGGCGCAAAATACACAAAATGTATCTATTGGTGACGCAAATTACAAGTAATAAAATACTATCTTCCGAATAAAAATTCCAGTTTTTCTTAATTTTTTATTTGTTTTTCCCAATTATAAAAAAAAATTATTGAAATTTTTTATTTTGACCTCTTTCAAGTATAAACTAGATTAAATTTGTTATTCAATACCAACCTTAAAGTAAAGCATTTAAATGACTTCTTATCGGGCACACAGATACAAAAAAAAAAAAAACATACACATTATTATAAAACAATGAATTCATTACTTCGCTCAGAATATAATAGGTATAGCTTTAAAAAAAAAATTAATATATTATATAAAAGCGTGAAATATTATTAAAAATTGTATTTTATATGTTTATAAAGAAGTTCTTATGTTAAATAAAATAAGGCCTTTCAAATAATAATTTTAGTTCTAAATTCAATTGTAAAAATTTGAGACTTCTCATTTCATTAAATAATGATAATCTGCTTATACTAATCCTAATTCAAATTTATGAGCTATTAAGATGACATCTCGGCGGAAAGTGTGTTTTTCGTGACGATTATAACGTGGATCAACTGAATTCAAATCCTACCCAATTATTAAATATAATTATACCGTAATAATGGTGTCATTATCAGGTATGGTATAATACCAAATTTATAATTTATATAGGATACCAGATGGTTAAGGTGTAAATAGAATTTGTATCAATAATATGAAGCGACAATTATATGTACAATGTAAATAATTTAATTATAGTTATTTACATTTTTCATAACTGCAGTATAATATATATTTTCATTTGAATAATATAATATTATATTTAATAATTTATATTTTTTTGTAATAATACATAAAATATTTAAATAATGTTAAATATTTACTCATTATTTATAGTTTTCTGAAATTAGTTCGTACTAATTAATTAATAATTACTAAATAATTAAAATAAATAATTGTTAGTAAATAATTTTTAAGTTTCATATTTTATTTATTTTCATAAAACTCAATTAAAAAAGTTGAAATTTGTTGACATAATAACTATAAATTAATCATTCATTTTTGATATTTTATTTTTGAGCATCAACCAGAAGATGATATTAGCTTTGATCAAATTATTTATTTTGGCTTAATTTATACATTCTTTATAAAATATAATATAAAAACAGTTTAACATGTAATATTAAAAAAGATATATTTTTATGGATAGAATGCCTACTATTACGCGCGTACCCTTTTGGTTACACGATTACGCATGTTAAATATGACTACATAATTGTACAATGTTATCAAATTTAATAATATGATAATATAAATTCTAAGATAATTAAATGTCGTATTTATCTCATCTTTTATCGTAATTTTTGAAATTTTTACCGATACATATAAGCAATCCTACGTATGTAGTTAAGTTACTAATACCTGCTGCAGTAATAATATCAGTTATCACTTATCATCACGGAATCTGTAAACGAAGTACATATTATTTTATCTGAAAAAAAAAACTTTACTTATGATAAAAGATTTTAAATATCGCTTAATTTAAAAGAAAAGATAATTTGATGAAATGTAAGTATACTAGATAAATGTATTCAGTTACCATATTAATGAAATCGAATTATACTGTACTATCAACAAATGGCAATCACAAACATTCAATAGAACACAAAATTGAGCTATGGGTATTTAATAATTTTTATAATCATTATTCAGCCACAATGTCCACTTATCAACCTTAACTTTATTATTTAAGTTTTAAAAGAAAATTGCAAGCAGAAAGCTTTTGAATTCATATCCACCAGACTCTTAAAACTCATAAGAACTGAATTATTAAAGTGTCCTACAGAAACTGAATATGAAAATATTTAGTCCATAAGAAATACTAGAAAACGTAGAAATCGTTTCATGAATTTCCATAATTGTCAAATTAAATGACTGTATTTAAAAAAATGTATTATTATATTTATTAAAACTAACTATTTACAACTAAATTAAACATTTATCGGTTAAAAATTAAATGATACCATTATGCCTAATCTGGCAACGTCGCAAAAGTGTTATGCGCAATTGTGCATAATATAATATCTTACCCAAAATATAAGTTCTATTGTCCTGTTAAAATGCGCGCAATCGTATTTTACCGATTTTTATTTGAATGAAATGCCTATAATGTTGTGTTAAAAATTATTTCTAGGAATAGTAAGTCGATAACAAAATTATTTTATGTGAAAATCAATCAAGTCAACGACTAGACTGAAAGTAATAATTTATAATCACGCTAATGACCAAAATTAATGATAAGTTAGCAGATTACTAAGTGTATATTACTATATTATATATATTATATATTGACCTATAAAAACATTTAACTTATTATTATCATTAATTATTATAAATCTATTATTTACTAATATATTATAAAAATAATAGATAATGGAAAAATATTATTTTCTATTTATATAAACTAGCAAATACAATTTTATTTCATTGCAATCCATTTTGTAACATAACTTTACTTTAGAATCTATATTATAGGCATTCAGTAAAGATAATATTTTATTAGTCAATTTAATCTTATCATCTAATAATATATTTTAGATTACTAATAGGCCTTGCAATAATGGGTCTCTTGACTCTTGTAATAGCTTTATTTAATAACTACGAACGGTAAATTTAATTATTATATAACCAATATTAAGTCAAATTATATTAAATTTTTCTAGTACTATTTATGAGCTTAACTTAGAAGAGATGGGTTATATAATGTAAATTTTTGTTATGTGTTTCTCGCAACATTTTATAAAGTAGAAAAAATACTTCAATTTTAAATATTGAGGGTGTTTTTGGTAGAAAATTAGATGTAGTTGATATGTGATTAACGGAATGAGTTTTTACCTGAACGGTAATAAAAAATATAAACTCGTACTTATTGAGTTTTATGATTAATTTGAGTTAAATTTAAAATCAACCCTATTTGTTTACGGAAGTGCGACTACTTGATATCGTTAATAATAAAAGAACAACATTTTTAATCATAGTAGTAGAATCATTTGTGACAGATAGGTCTAATTGACCTAATCTATATTAACGTTTGAAGCTAAAATGTTGATAAAGTTTGTTAAAACCATGAAATGTTGCTAGTTATTTTGTAGTTAAAAATTCATATAGTTTTAATTTTTAATTTAATTGAGTTGAAAATGCAGTGTAATATTTATAAACAATTTAAAAATGTCGTAAATACAAATGCACAATTTATGTTTTAGTCCTTTTATATGTTATAATGTTAATAATATATTGAGACGAGATATTTAAATGTAAAACAACCGATTTTACCCTCTATGATTTTAGCTTATTATTTGTTATTCAAAAATATTAATGTTTGAGACTAGTGGAACTGAATTAGTTACTTTTCACCATCACTTGTATAATAGTTTTTTACATTTAATAAAATTTTCAAAATATTATTTATATTAATTTTAAGCTGTTTATACCACAAACCTATACAAACTTCATATACTAGCGACGTATCTATATTCTATACTGTTTGTTAGTATATAAATAATAAATGCTATGCTAAACATAAATACTAATTAAAATTGCGATGTACTAAACATGTTCTAAAAATGCAATTATTATAATTGATAGTTTAAAGCAATAAGTTGATCTGCTTTGTGAAACATTATTGAAAAGTTGATGATGTGGATTGTGGAATTGAAATGAAATAATGAAATAATATTTTGAATAGCAATAAATTATTTGCTAGTTATTTATTAAACAAGATTCATTGTTACAAAGGACATTATCTATTGCTCTTAGTTCTTACATAATATTTTGATAAAAATATAAATTATGTAAAATATAAATTAATATTTATTTTTTTAAATTTTGAATACCAGTATACTTAAAGGACTAAGATAATAATTAACAAACAAACTTGATTAAACGTGAAGGCTTATTAAGTACTATATTGGCGTGGTGTTAATTAACTTTAATTAATTATTTTTTAACTACAGTAGTAGTATTATAATTGTCATTTTTATAGTAACGCCTTCAAGTAAATACACCTGGTAACCGAGAAAACCTCCCTTTAACGTAACCCAAAAATATTTGTTTACTTTAGTTTGATGATTATCTCGTCACGGGTGGACTTTGAAAAAAAAAATAAACAATAAATTATTCAAATCATGTATCTACCCCAAGTACAATATATACCATGTATAGTCAGTTTATCGCAAAAAAAAATCGGCTGACTCTCGAAGTAATTAATTAGTATTCGACAAAGTCGAAAAAAAAAATTGTCGTAATTGCATTTTTAAGCCGATAACAGAAAAAATATTATGATTAATAATAACAAAAATATGTAATTTCTAAACTATTATCCCGGGTCGATAGAGAGCGCTGCTCGCTCTACTCTTCGCCGCCGACGACACCAAACTCACCGGAAAAAACCGAACCGCCGTATACCGGACCCGACGGGCGGTCGGCCACCGGTGTACCGTCAAACTGCCGATGTAATAGCCCTCCAGTCGTTGCCCCGCCGGTCGTCGTGCATGTTCTGTACGTCTGTGTTCGTGCCGAGTGTTTTACGTGTGTGTCGTGCGGTTTATATTTATTTGTTTTTTTAATACATTTTTCCGAAACTTTTACGCGTGCGTTATTCGGTCCATTTCTATCCCAAACATGTTTCGGTGTCGTCATCGAGCCCGGCTATTGACTTTCGGAGAATAATTATAATATTTCGTGCCGCAATCGGTGGTGGTTTTGATTTAAAATTTTTTTTTTTGGATTTACGTACTATTTTACCGTTTTACACGCCGCCGTCGTATCGTCGTGCCCTCCCTCCCAGTGCGCGACGGTTAGGGGAGAAAATATGAAAACTTCCCGGCGACGGGAATTTGGCCGGCCTGTGCTGCTGATGCTGCTGTTGGCGTTCATATCGTTCGGCGACGTTACAGGTACATAATGTTATTATTATTACTGTTATGTTATGTGGATGATTGATAATATAATATTCAAACTATACTAGCTATTATACATTATATATATGTGTGAATACACATGTGTGTAATAAACATAGTTTGATATTTTACGCACGATAAGACCGCCGTATACTTTGGACGTGATAAATCAATTAATTAACTAGTGATTTTTTTTTTTTTTTTGTTTAATTTAATAACTGCTCGAATTATTGATAACGTGTTTGTACTCGTATATGAAATCGAATACATAAAACGAATAAATTGAATTCGATTCAATAAAAATTTAGTTTTTTTTTGTTCACAATGAATAGTTATGCAGTAATTTACGTAGTTTCATTGGTGTATGTTTTTTATTTTATAATTTTGTCTTTTTATGACCACTTGTTTATTTTAAAGTTAGAAAATATTTAGTAAAAAATACTGGTTACTCAGTAGTTACATAACGAATTGAAAAAAAAAAATCATTAAAATTGAGTTTTAACATTGTTTGTTGTAATAATAACATTGAATTAACGTTCTACGTGACACTGACACAATACCCTATTATCCGATAGGTAGTAAAAAAATACTGTTCCGGTATCTAATTATAAAAAATGTATCATATACGTATTGTATTAAATCACAGTAGTTACCATTTACATTCGTAAATCATATCATCTGGTGAAGGGGTGATACCGGATCGCTGGCACGTTAAAATTTACGATTTCGTCCGCTCGTTGTACTTGCAGAGTTTTTGGATTTATATGAATATTGTTCGTGTCATTCTCTCTCTCACTCAATGACGGTCGGCTGTCGCGCGTTACGCCAATGACTTACTAGCGTATTATATTTCGCTGTCCCTCGGCTAATAATTATTATTGTTATTACTATTATAATATACGACCGCCGGCGCTGTCGATTCAACCTCAACCGAGGTCAACCGTAGCCAAACGGTCATCAACTGAGGTAACACTATGGTAATTTCAATCTGCACGCGTGGAGTAGTGTTTGTTATTGTCCTCCACAAGAATTCGTTAAAAATCAAATATAAAGCTTTTAATAGAGATGATCATTAAGTTGTTGAAACCATGCAGCTTTTACATGTCTACTTATTATATAGTTTTTAAATATTTAACTTATCCTTAGAGAAAGTTGTAATAAATCTTTATAAATTTTACCCTTTTCTACATGTTTAGGTCTTGGTTTATTATATACAAATTTCTTCTAAGGCCTGTCTAGGCATGCATGTGTGATTTAAATTTGGG
The DNA here is from genome assembly GCF_002803265.2 of Melanaphis sacchari. NCBI lineage: Eukaryota > Metazoa > Arthropoda > Insecta > Hemiptera > Aphididae > Melanaphis > Melanaphis sacchari. The sequence goes on along the minus strand of NW_020271269.1, from coordinate 1,729,371 downwards.
TCTATACGAAACTATTTAAAATTTGTAGCATTTCAGTCAATCGCACTCGGTATGATAATTATTGCACCTTGGTATATATTAAACTTCAAAATCTATTAATACTTTAAAATTGAATTGGTCATACAAAAAAAAAATTTTAAATTCTACAAATAATTCAATTTAAAGTTATTAATCTATTAGTATCACAATTAAATTTTATCAACTTCATAATCTATAAATTCTACCTGTCGACTAAAAAGAAAATATTGCGAAAATCTACTTGACTAAAATTATCATTTTAGTATGATGATGGTAATCACCATAAAAACACGTGAGTTCTTTCTTTCACAGGGTAGTTATTTTTTTCTCTTCGTAAATCATTATTCATCTGTAGTATAGGTACATTTAAAAAATTATCTTATTTGCTTATTGAGCACAAATTGTAAATATTATTTTATAAGAAAAAACAGTCTGTTTGATGTATTTAAAATTATATTTGTTATTGTTTTTTAATGAATTTAAGTATATATAGTTAATGTAAAGTTATCGGTTTATAATATACCTATGATTGAGCTAAAAGTCACATAATAGTTTCCACTTACACATACTAAATGTCTGTAAAAGTTTACATACTTTTCATTTTTATGGCGTTAAAGTTTATGTACCATGATTAAATTACAACGCATAACAAAATGGTTTTACGATCTCGACATTAAACTAGTGATGTGAAATACCTTATATGTGCAGTTGGAAATTTATTATTTTCTTACATTACTATGTTGTACGTTGAACTTCGTATAATATTATTATTATAACCGTGCTCAGAACAATTTCGCAGATCTTACTAATAAGAATAATGTTTTGAGTTTTATTTATGAAATCAGTTCTCTCCATTCCTAAATAACAACTTCTAAAAAATATTGCTAAGTAAATGTGAGTGGTAAGATACGCAAATACGCATACATGAGCTAGTTTATTATATATGAATATTGTATATTATATTATATTTGTCATATTATTTCATTTATATAGGTAATAATTAATACATATATGATATATGTTTATATTTTAATATGTATTATATTGCTTATACAATGTAATATACTACAATTTTGTTTGTAACTAAAGTCAAACAAACTTTTGCATGAAGGTTAACAATAGTTAAATAATGTGTTTTGTGTTCATATTCAATGTCTATATTAACAGGGACTTAAACTTTGTCATTGAATCCGTTAATCTTTGAAATTTCTTGTAATCAAACTCTGACTGTTTTAGGAACATTGTTTAGGGTATATATTATTTTTTTATTATTATTGATATTTTAAACTTATTTATGAATTTACTTAAATTGTATTTTTATGTTATTAATTTATCATATATTTTTCAAGTATACGTATATCCTTAATTTTATTTTGGTATAAATTAATGCTTATTTGAATTACTTCTTAATATATTTTATAAAACGATTGCATATTATATATTTAGGTACAAAATTAGTTATAACATATTTTATTAACGAACGTATTATAAACATTTTTCTACGATGTGTCCTATTAATTTTCTTTCCATTATTTAAACAATACAAAATACATTCTTACTTGCATACACACGTATATATAATTTATAAACCTAAATAAATGCTAAGGGGTGGTATACTGGTATGGTTGCATTCAAAATTGAATACAAAATCTTATCCCTTTAGGGCACCAACAAAAAAAAAGCCTATCATATAGTACCTATAGTATACAGTAGGTGTAAATGCATAGTGAGGAGATTAATGATTTATCGGCAGCAGACCGGTTTTTTCTTGACTTAATTTTATATATTACTTCGGTTATTTAGAACACAAATTATTATTTATTGATACGCCGAAGGGGACACAGGAAGGGAACAATCATAATCTATTGGGTCAGTATTAAGTTGAAAAAATCTCTTATGTCCTACCGATAATTGGAAATCGGTATTTAGGTATGTGTAGCAAGAGAAAATCTCGTCGGCAGTTGTAATTGGATTATTATACACGTGTATCAAAAATATTGACCGCTTTTTTATTGGAATCGACGTTATTTACAGTAATATAGGTATTAAGGTACTATAAACATTTTTCTTGCTTAATTTTTATTAAGTAAGAATAGACATTCATTTTAATTTAATTAATTTGTGTTATAGCAACAGTTTTTACGAATAAAGATAGCTATTAATAATTTCCGGGCGGCGGTTCATATACTCATTATAAAATACTCCAGTTATAAACGCCTTAGTTGATAACATTTATTTGTTTTTATGTTGAGAAGAACTGGACAGACATCGAATGTCGGCAAATGCATTTTTGTTTGAATAGTATACCGATACTTATACTATATCATTATGACGTTATTAGTAATATATATGTATATTTAGTTTGTTTTACTTAATCATAGTTTTATATTAAACTCTTGAACTTTATATTTAATATTTACCGAAAAAGATTATAAAATTCCACTGATATATAAAAAAATAAAAAGATCATTCAGTTTATAATTTCAATTTTTAATAGTTCCTATCTAAATTAAAATTCATAATTTTATATAATTGCAACTAGACTTATTACATCAACAACAATATTTTTATTTTATTACGTATTTTATAGATTATTTGTGTCCCGGTAATTGAGACGTAAGTAACCTACGAGGTAACCTACTAAAAGTTACGTTGGATAATATACCCTGTTATTTTGTGAAAAATTAAAATATTTATTTTCATGACGTTTTGTTTAATTTTTAAATTAAGTTGGTAATCTGATAAAATTTTAGTTCTTAAAACCAAATTATAGAAAAAATTAATATTATATTACTTGTATAATATATTGATGTACAAATTAATATCTTTATTAATAATTTTAAGTTTTTAAAAATAATTTAGGAAAATGCTTGCCAATTCCTAAATTACTTATAATAATTTTTTTAAACGCAGTTTTCTGTGGAGTTATTAGTTTAATTCTTATGGTTTTTAATTAAAAAGGTTAGGCTAAAGTGGTTTTATGATTGATGTTTGGTAGTTTCGTTGAACAGGTTTATGAATTTAGCGTCTCAATTTAAATACGATATAATGATTAATGTTCTCCTTTGCTTTGTCTGTGTTTATTCGTATTCGAAGCCAATCGGTTGAAAGTTCACTATTGTAGGTATATTTTTGTTCATAGTACATCTTTATGTAAGTACTGTATTAATGTGTTATATATTTAATGTGTGTGTTATGTATATCCAGAATTCCGGATATACCATCGGGTTTAACAGTGTTTGAAGCGTTGAGAATAAAATATTCTAAAGAATACTATTGTAGGAAAATCCTTAGTGAGCACATTGATTGATGGTTTCTATAGTCGGTAATGTCTTGTCGCGCCGTAAGGGGCGTTGTAGCGATGATTTACATTTGGAAGTCGTGCGCGTTTCTAATCCAAACGCTGACGGGTGAACAGCGACGCGGCGCTCGTATTTGGTACATTGTTTTCGGGAGGTGATAATTCTTTGAAGCGATGACTACAGCGACGCGCCGGCAACTTGCCGCGAGAGTAAACCATTAATGAGACCAAAGACAGATTTATACGTGTTGACGATGACGATGGTATAGTGATGTTTTTACAATGGTTGTGTAAGTTTCGATTGACGCGATTAGCAAACGGAAGAAAGATGACGTCAAAGAATAAAAAGAGGAAAATAATAATAATGTAAATTACAATACGTCGCCGCTCGTTTTCTTGCCACTGCCACTGTAGTCCGTAACTACAACACACATGGTCACCGCGTAAATCCATTACTGAGAGCGCTTTATATAATATATGTATATATTTGTTATGTTGTTCTACTAATAACTCTCGTTTATATTTACGTGCATATCTATAAACATATACCTTATACATGTCGGTTGTCGTTTTTTCGTGTCTTATAAAATTATTACCGTGTTTTTGTAGGTGTTATCAATAGTGTATACATTTTAAAAAATATATTGTTAAATACGCACTTCCATGGCCGACGCAGGTTTATTTGCAAGACATCTCGGAAATTTGTCAACATTTTTTTTTTATATATAATATAATATAAATAAATTAAACGTAACGTAGTACGGAGGGGCAAGACCGCAGGTGTTATTTTTTTGTCGAAGATTCAATCACATCAGCTGTCCGGTTTCCCCCATTCCCTCTCCACTACCGGGTCCATTGTTGAAATGATGTTTGTGATTACAGCGTGCGCGTATACTGTAGAACATATTATAAATTATAATATATGGTTCGTACTTCGTAGGGATCTTTGGTGTCCATTTTATATATGTACGTATATTATATTATATAGGTAAATATATTATCTGCAGTGTTGTGTGTCCTTCGTATCCGTTTCTCAGCGATCGACGCCGTGGAAGTTTTATTCAAGTAATTGAAATTATTCTTATTAAAAACACCAATGGTTTTTCAGCTATTAATTTCTGTTTGAATTCTAGTGAAAAACTGTATAAACATAGTGTACAACTTAGTATGTTTGTATTATAATATTTAAATTGTTCAATGTTTATAGATAGTTTGGTTCGTATAAACGTGTGTCGTGTAATTAAATTTATGGTTTACAATAGTACGTTCAACCTTTGCTTGACATAAAATACAATCGTTAACGAGATGATTATGTCTCGAATATACCTATTACATTTATTGCAGAAGGTGTATAGCTCGAAATGCAAAAATTTTCACTATGTATTTTTTATAAGTACGTTTTTTTCATACAAAATTTTAAATAATGCAATTAATTTTCGCGAATCGTTTACTTATATAATTATGTATACACTGAACAAAATTCTGAATGAAAATTAAAAATAAGTTTTTAATTTGTTAATAACCAACTGTGGGTGAAAACTAAAATTTGAAATGAGTATGTTAGTTTTGTGATTTGTTTTATAATTTAAATTACTTTTATTTACTTGTAAATAACAATTAGAATAGTAACATATTTTTTGGGGATCTTTGGAGACATTAGTTTTTGGCTGTGAGTTTCACAGGTCTATGATTTTAATGAGTTTTTCAATTAATTTAGGCAATGCAATTAACGCGTTAGACATAAATAGATACATTTCGAAGTTTCTTATTCACAGGTTTGGACTGGTAGGTACAGGTATGAACAGGTATGGACAATAGTCTATACTCTATTATTGTCTGATTATTAACACATTGACTTTATATGATATTGTGTGTTTTGTATTAAGTTAGAAAATATATATTAATAATTTATAGTTATTTGTATTTGTAGACTTCGTGTTGTGTGAACAAAAATCATATCGTATTTATTTATAAGCCAGTGTAGTTATATTATTACGAGTATATTTGATACATTATAATAATAATAAAATTACGGTGATTAGGGATGATGTAAAATATAAAAGAATAAACATTTAGGGATTTAGGTGAAATCTACAATTGGGGAGACATTTTTGGGTGAATTGTTCAAATTCACACGGGCTTCTCATTCCGTCTCGTTGCCTTTCCGTAATACTTTTCCCTTACAAAAGGTTTTTATATGATGGCAGTAAAATACTAAAATGCCTTGCGTATATTCCATTTTTATCCGTATGTGGACATCTGCCGTCGTATGCAGTGAAAATTTTCCCTTTAGAACAACAACTTACTAAACATCTAATAGGCCTTCTCGTTTACAAGACTTGTTTATTATATCCAACACGGACATTATAAGGAGGTTAAGGTTTGATACTTGTGTATTTTTGTTCATGTTTTTTTTTTTTTTCATAAGGCGGATGAATGTTTTGTTTTGTAATTCGGACTAGCTATTTTTTCGACTATGCAGTGAATGTATTACCAATTGCTCGCTAATGATATATGCTTTCCAAGTGTATTTTTTTTCTCGTTTATAATTTAAGTTTCCTTTGAATATTAATAATTTTGGTTAAATAATTTTTTTAAATTTAATTGTACTTAACTTGAAGAAATCGTAAATTCAGTAAATAAACAATTATAATCTGTATTTAGATAAAATTAAAGACATAATATTTAATATTTTAATTTTTTTTGTTGAGGTTTTATTTGTATTGTTAACCACTCTTAATAGTAGACATATAGTGGATATAAATGAAATCAGAATTAAATGCAACGGTGTAATGGTGATGATTGTAAGGATTTGAAGTGAAAACGTGGTTAATAGGTCGGTGGGGAACAAACAATTTATTGACGTAGTTTATAATATAATCATATTATATTTATGATAATGATTTGGTATCAAGTAAAATAGCTAGGATTGTTAAAGAAATGTAATTAATGTGTCTTTGTATTTATATAATAGTGTAAGTTCTAATAACGTTATTATATTTTTATTTTAATTTACTATCCGTTAATAATTTTATTATTGATTTATTATTCTTTTTAAACATCATTTTTGAATCTTTTTTTAGTTTATAAAATTATGTTATGAAAATTTAAAAAAAAAATATCGTATTGAAGTTAAAAAAAGCATTTTAGATAAAATATCCAAGAAGCTTGAAAAAATTTAGGGGTTGGTGAATGTAACGATCAGGAAATTAAGCTCCTTAATATGGAATAGTTATAGATAATAACTAAGAATAATACATGTCATATACTAAGCAAAAGTGTATAAGAATTTTATTTTACAATGATTGATTTCAGTATTTAATTTATTAATTGCGTAGTGCACGTCTTATCATACTTATGAAACATTGATTTTTAAATATTATTTTTAATAATATATATAAGTAAATAAATTAATAAAAGGCTCATTTGTTTTAATTATTTTATTATATTAGTTTTCTTAGAACTTTACCGTAAAACTATTTTTTTATATTGGAGATAAATTATTTATTTAAATTATGACTAGTCAAAAAACGAAATTGTTTATTTTAATTAGTTATCTTTATACTACGTTTTAAGATTAAACTGTTTTGTGTAATCTAGATGTTTTGTGGGTACAAGTGGGCTTTCGGTTAGTTATTGTTCTTTCTATTGTGTGTAGAACTAGGTCCATTGTTTCTTCAGACGATTTATCAGTTCCCAAAAAGTTTTCAAATGCCCAAACTATGCTATAGACTTTCCAAAAACAGTAAACCTTCCATAAATCTCTTGGGAGTTTTATGTATAGTTACTGGAAAACAACGCACGAGACAATATACTAGTAGTAGTATAGTACATAAAGCTGCCACGGGAAAAGTATAACAAAGATAAAAAATAATGCTACCTAGAAAAATTTTTATGACATTATTCTCGATAAATTTTTAGTATAAAGTTAATATGAATCCATCTCGATATCAAACATATACTTATTTATTTTAAATTAATTTTGCTAATTAAATATTAATGTAAATAATAACGTATTATAATACATTAATTTTTAATGTTTAAAATGAAACATTTTTTTTTTTTTTTTTTTGATTATATAGTGTTAAGATTTTAATCTTAATCAAGTTTTGAACATAAAATGTGAAACGTTTATTATTATAAATTTTAATAATTTATGAACATTTGAATAATTTTTTTCCCCTGCAGAAAAATTTTGTTTTGTAATATATTTTGATAGTCATTATCTAGTCATTGTCATTACTACGTTACAATTATTTTTAGGATTTTTAAACCTAACTAACCTTGGTCATAGATATAGTTTCTAAATATGTCCTTGGTCCATAGAAGTGCAGACAGTGGTTGAGAGGGTTATGTTTCCTGAACGTCCGGAACTCTTTTTCTCCCTAACCCCTGAGACATATAGCGTGCGGTGTATAAATAGAGTCACATCCATTAACTCCTCCGAGTGTCTGTCCGCATATAAACGGATATATTAAAGGTGTTTTTTTCTCTCGTTTAAATAAAAGAGCACGAGTCCCATAGGACTAGGTCCGGATTAAATAAGCTTTTTTAGAATGTATATATGTGTCTAAAGGGGTTTGTCTAGACGATTTATATGTTACTTAAATTAAAGGTATTTCAATGAAAAGAAGACACTTGAAAATAAAACCCCTATCAGTATAAAAGTACCGTTGCACATCTAGTACATAGGTACTATATCTAGGTAAGAAAAATGGATTTTTTTCTGATTAAACTTATTATTTATATGTAAAATACTAAAATGTCAATTGTATTGTGTAATTTAATTTAATAGCTAAAAACTGAATACTAAAATAAAAAAAAAAACATCACCGATCTACATTTTTATTATACAAAGTTTTTTTTTTTTTTGATACAAATAGTTCCTTTAAATGATTTATGAACATAAAATCGAAAGTTAAATGAAGAATAATAAATTGTTTAGATTCTATTTATATAGCGTAAGCACGCTTTAAAGCTAATGTAATTTACTCCAGATACACCATTTAATTATTCTATGTGAATAACGTTGCATTTGTTTCTGAAAAATATGATATACATAGTTTCAACAATATAAGTTATTAGTTTAAAGTCTAAGCCTTAAATTATATTTTTATAGCAGTTGATTACTAAATTTTTTTTTCTCTAGAAGTTCTTCGAAAAATGTGATATCAATAAAAGTTTTTAATAGTATTATGATATTATTAGGTAGAATTTTCAGTCTTGTTGTAACGATTTCGAAAATTACGAGTAACATCTCTTTAGTAAAAAAAAAAATAAATTATTTAATATAAAAATAAAATATTTTAATTTAAAAAAATATAGGTACTGCTGTATATCTATTTTAAATTATTTTTACAGTGTTTATTTTAAAGTTATTAGGTAATAATATATTTAATTTAAATAATAGATATAGGTTATATTATGTCACTTTTCAAAAAGCTATTTGTTTTAAATTTTATTCTATTTACTAGTTATCACTTATCATTGATTACTTTTCTGTAGAAATTCTTAATACAAAAATTTGAGAATCCAAGAAAAAATATTTGATGTAAGTATATGATGATTTTTAGTTTTGTGGAAACTTATTATGTTATTATTTGTCGGTACCATATCGCAGGTGTGTATTTTTTCAATTCAATATTTTGGTGGTTCCGTGATTCTTTATACTTTGTACTGCAAATCCATCGTGATCCCTATAAATATGTTCGTATTGTTTGTTAGTGGTTTTCTATTGTAAGCGTATGTAATGCATACCTCCCGTGGGTTTAAGAACTGCAGGTGTGAAAACGGATGCGCCCTTCAATATGTGCTAATCTGGAAAGACAGCGGAAGAAAAAAAATTTTTTGCTGACATATAGTTTTCTAAAAAGAACCTCTAAATCTGCGCTAAAATATCATCAATGGTAATTATATATTATTTATAATATATATATATAGATATTGTGGTAGTTTCTAAAACGTTTTTGTCGAACACGTGTCCCCAAGAGGGGAGACGATGATATTATAGTGTAAACCGCTAACTCCGGCTGTGTTTACTTGACAAACAGGATCGTGTTGTTTCAGTTAGTGGATTCGTATGTTACCGAATATTTACATAGCTAAACGTGTGTCACTCTTGTAATATTCGTCTTGTTATATTTTTCTTTTGGCTTCACACCAGCCACTTTTATATAGCATTTCCGGATCTGTCGAGATTTTTGCCGTAACCAAAAATATACCATCATATTTTGCTGTTGCAGTTATAATCTATAACACAACCCCAGTGTTACACCTACTACACAAATCGTATTTTACGATTGTATTTTCGTAAAAATAAATGAAAAGTAATAAGTTATTTAAATTTTATTTTTAGTAAGTATCTAGCATTGACGAATATTATATTATTTGAAGGATAACCGCTGACAGTTCATTTAGCTTTATTCTATATTTGTGTAAATGGGTATTATCTGTGATTTAAACATACCTATCTACTGTTTGTTTAGGACACTCATCCTAAACTCAATATTCATTGAGTATAATAATATATTAAAAAACATTACAAAGTTAAATTTAAATTAGATACATAGTTTATAGAAAGAGTGTGCCTATAATATTTGTCGTAACGAATTTCCATTAATATTTTATTGATGGAGTTAATATTTAGAAAATATTTAAATATTTAAAATGTATACAATTAATTAAACAAATATTCCGTCTAATAATTATTTGCATCCTTAAAATCATAGAAATTTATCAAAAAAATATATTTTTTATATTTTATTTAACCATTTATTATTTAATTTAAGTTGTTAATAAATTATAGTATTTTTTCTACTTAATGGATTATTTAATAAAAGTTTCAATTACAATTTTAATATATTTTATATAATTGTAAAAAACTAAAATAAATAAAAACAAAGATCATAAATTCATACCTTTTCATTTTTTATCAAAAAGTGTAATTTTTCTTATTCATTGGTCCTACGGGAAAAGTTAATGATACACTTCTCTATGTCGCGTATTTTGAATTTATATCTGTCACTGGTCATGAAAATTATACCTTCCTTGCAAAAACGATTGTGATATTATATGACTGTACACTGCACATTTATGATGAAGACTCGAGGGTGACCATAATAAAACAAAAGTTTATTCAGTATTTGATTATGCCATTATAAACGTTTTGTATTAATTTTTAAAATATTTATATACATTATTAAATATTTACACCAAAGTTAAAACACGTGTTTAAAAATATAAATACTAATAAAAATGTACAAATAACTAACAATATATTGTACAGAAACGTTAGATTGTGATTTAAAAATGTTTTATTTGGCTTTTATAATTCTAGAGTTTGTTTAATTATGCAGTTTGAAATTCACGTGGTAATTGAAACAGATTATATTCAGAGAATTAGTAACTTAGGTTGACATTCGTTATTTTAAAATGTATTTATTTGTAAGTTTTATATTATGTATTGTGTTTTGTCAACATTTGTTTAAATATGAATTCTTATAAATATAATTTATTTTTTAAACAAAAATTTATTTCGAATGACCAAATAAATTAATAAACAATTTTGTATTATGCTCAGTAAAATTTATCTTTCACTATAGTTTGCCTTTTTCTCTGTTTTTCGTGATATTAAGTTGAATCGATGTTAATTTCCAATAATTTTAAACGTAGTGCCATTATTGATAAAAATGATCAATTAAATTTCAATAACACATAAATAGTCTTTGTCACGGTTAATACTCTTAAATCATAGATAACATGGTTTATACGACCTATACAGAGTATATAAAATATGTTTAAGTGATAACGCAGATAGTACCACCCTCACGTAAGTGCGTCGAGGCTCCCACATCATATCCTTATTAGGCATCCTAACGAATTTAATAAAAAGAAAAATTTATTGTGGTCACACTTTTATCGAACTGAATATAAGTAAAATAAAAAAAAATAAACACGAAGTTTATGAAAGACCACCTGGGTTGGATATCTTTGGATTTTTATGCTAATACATACAACTACACGATTACGACATGGTTAATTCGTGCAATGTGCTCCGTTCATAGATCTGTTCTTAAACATTCAAGTGTACACAGATAATAATTTTAGCGTCATTAGTATTCTATCTTTTATAATATAAGTGTACGAGTGCAAACTATTCATGTATTTTTATACTGTGTATTGTTTAACATGACTGTGTTTAGGTGCATTCCCTTTGGACTTACCTACGAGTTGCAATACCATACAAACATCATGTACACAGTAATAAATGTATGCAAATATATTACTATGAGAAATAATTGATGCGTTAAGTTATGGATAGGTTATGTCTTATTGTGTCTTGGGAGAAGGGGTTAGTTTCATAAGGTTATGATATCGGTTACTGAATATTGTCAATTTTATTTTAAAATATTAAGAAACTATTAAACGCAATAAGATTAATAAATTACATAGCATTTGTATCTGTAGCTACTCCCATTTTACTTTATATTTTTGCGTGTAGTAATATTGCATACACTTGTATACAAAATTAGAACATATAAAATAAAAATATGAGTATATGATTAACATAATTTTAATTGCCTTCATAATACATTGTTTTATTCAATTGATTAGTACGTAAAGTTGACTTGATTTAGTATAAGTTAATTGTACCCTTAATAAAAGGATTGATTATGTTGTGTTAATAATTATGATCATTGGTTCAAAGGTTCGTTTTGTAATTTGTCAAGCGTTATTAAGCTTAAATTTGGTTTTAAACTAATATGTGTTGTGGGACAAGGGTTTTCAGATACTATAGTAGACTCATAAAACTACCACAAGACCCTTTAGTTGGCTATACCTACCATAAATTAGATAAAACTTATTGTCGTATGTGTAGGATTTTTTGGGTTCAAACAATTTGAATGGGTATAAGTTATTTAATTAAAAAAAAAATGTAGAACTGTAAATGATAATTTAATAAAAAAAAATGAAAACAAGTTATTCTGTAGTTTTTGATCATCAAATTAATAAAAAACAATAGCCTTTAAAATTTAGTTTTTCAATTATACTGCAATAGTAAGCAGATGTTTAGTTTTCATTAAAAACTAAAAGTATAATAACTATTACTCTTTAATCATTAAATATTAACGAGTATTGGTCATTGCAATAATTAAGTGAAATTATATTTCTATTCTAATTTGCTCCGCCTTCTTGTTCAATTGTACTAAGGTTTCCATTAATTTTATTACTTCCCTATACTATTAAGTATAGTAATTCATTTCTACTGTAGTTTTAGACTAAGCGTTTAAATTAAAACTACTTCTTTAATTTTTTTCATATTTTATAACAATTACCTGTTAAGCGTTGCTTGTAATATGGTACGTCACGTTGATATAATATGCAGGTATAATTTATTTTAGTTGTTAGTTTTATTAGAAGTTTTTATTGTTTATCTATATTTAATACTTACAAAACTATTTTTATTTTATTCTCATATTAAGAAGTTCTGCGTATTTTCTGTTATATGTTTTATTTAATTTTTAATTTATTATTTATTTATTTTAGAATAACAATTTTTCATACTAAATAGATTTTTTTATAATACTAACATAATATTTACTCATTTTAATTCTAAAGAGTAAAGATACTTATTTATCTTATGCATTAATTGTGTATCATTGTTTGTGCTAAAGAAAATTTTAATAATTCTTATAATTTAGAAATACGGATTATTAAAACAAATAGTTATTATAGAAAATAGAATTGGATACTTTTTGTCTTAAGATTGATTCATTTTGTTGTAGACTTATAATATTGAATATTTCTAATTTTAATTGATAACGTTTATATAAATGAATATATCTAACATTTATAGTTTCAAGTTTATGAGTAAAGAAAAAAAAATAGGATGAACAATAGTTCAAAAGTGTCTAGGTACTAGTTTTTTTTTATCAGTTGTGTTACCTAAAAGACGTTGACAAAGCACTGCAGTTTTTTTTTTATCGAAACACTTCTTTCTTTTTAGTGAAAAACAGCTAGTAGTTCATTTTTATGGTCCCCAAAAGTCGAGTTTTCTCGACTGAATTAGGTTTCAGATTGGAAACCATATATACGCATTTTTGTTGTCGTAGAACACCAAAAAAAGTAGTAAATTAAGGTGAGATATCAAATAATGAAAAAGAGAACACTTACTCCAACTAGTTTTGATGTATTGTATTATTTTGGTTTGGTACCTTTCAAATTGACTTTAATAAATATGAGACTCGTAAATTTTATGAAAAGTATATTTTGGAAATTTAATTTTACTTAATTTAAAATTATGTGTGTATAAAAACTATTATTTTGAATTAAAATATTAACTTAAAATTAATGAATAATGAAATAGAAAAAAAAATGATTAGTGATCAAACTAGCTATTTAATTTAATTAATATTAAATATAATTATTATGATACTATTTTAATTTTAATGGATAATTCATAAAATATAATTTTTTGTTTAAATAAAAAATTATGTAATGAGTAATTAATGAAATTGTAAATATTAAATTATATTTATTTATTTATTTATGCTTTACTTTGTTTACTGTTCTAAATATCTATTGTTAAGATATAACAAAATAATGTTATGTTTTATATGTCATATGTGTGAACATAGTATATTTTTATTAGACGTATACGAATATATACAGCGTACAAAAATAAGTATTCGACTGTATCTATATTAATTATTTAATACTATTATATTAAACTTACATTATTTATAAATAATCATGTATTTGTAATAAATATATTTAATTACAGATTCTTAATATTGTGCGTTTTACACTAACTTTGTTCATTGCCAGAAAAATATATTTTGTTTATATATCTTTTTATTTAGTTAATTTTAGAAAGTTATATATTTACATTATGAGGTGATAATATGCATTAATTGTTTAATAAATATTATATAGTATCTTAAAAGAACTGTTGTGTTGTAACGTTTATAGTTTTTATTATTCTAATTTGTATATTTGTTTATAAATCCTTTAACGGTGTTATATAATTTTAAACCACTGTTAAATATTTAAAATTGTTTTAGTTCAGACATTCTTTTTATTTTTTATTTTTATTATAATAGTCTTGTTAACACATTTCATATAGACTTTTAAATTAAAAACTGTTGAGATAGTTATTTACATAGTTTTTAGATATGTAAGAAATATTAATACCTAAGCTACAATTCTAATTAGTATTGAATAATTGTATCAATCATAGGAATATTAAAAAAGAAAAGTTTTTAATATTATTTAAAAATTTTATCTGAAAGTTATAGGTATATCTATAATAATTTAAAGCAAGTTTGTGTTACTAAATAGGTACTTAAGTATTTAAAAATTGAATAATATAAATACTTTTAAAATAAATAAAGTAAATATTATTTTATAACAATAGTAATACAACTTTTATCTTGTATAGGTGTGATTTATTTTGTTCATATATTTTTTTTAAATATTCAATTAATTATAATTTGCATTAACCTTTGAAATTTTTTAGGTTTGGTTTTTAATTTAAATTTGTTCAATTTTTATTTCACCTAGGTAGTTTAGTTAATAATAGCTAATTTTTAGTAGAGATACATAAAACAATGCTTATAATATATTTAGTTAGATTATCGTTTGATATTTGTTTAGGTTAATAAATACTATATAATAATTAAATATTAGGTAACTCCAATTACATGTCTTGAAAAGAAAAGATAGAAATTTAATGATGTATATAATTGTATAAATAATTTTAAAATATTCCAGTTTAATACGTATTCGCCAGATTAATTGGTGGGTTAAGGAATGCTTTAATATTTTTTATGGTTTTTTAATCACATTGAAGAATTTAAATTTCGTTTTTTTTTTATATATTGGTTAATATAAGAAATTGATTAACCATGGTAGGTACCTCATAGTTCACAATCATGAAGTATGTATAAATGCGTGTAGCTACTTTTTTATAACACACATAATGCATTTTAATTCGTGTTTGAATTATCGAAAACAATTGTATCAATTAGTCGATTGTATATATTTAATTCGGTTGGATGGATAACATTGGTAAAAAACACAGACCATCATATTGTGCTGAAAATCGATATAAAAAATATAATGTCTTATGACAATGATGTAATTTCGTAGAAGTAAAAAAAATCAATTAGAATTGAAAAAAGAAATACAATAAACTACTTAAATAGAATTGATGAATATTTTCTGTTATACATTGTGCATATAAATTATTTTGTTAGTTTAATATGTTAGGTGTAATTATAAGTTTATGCATCAAGAATAGAGTTTAACTTATAAATACTTGGAAGAACAAAAACTAGAAAATCTAATTAAAATTAAACCAATATTACTAAGTACTTAATGTTTTATAATGAGGTATAATTAAAGTATATTAAATTTGACATTAATGTTTCTATTGCAACGATCAGAATAGGTACAGTGTTTATTTTTAAAGTATAGTTTCATTAGTGTTACAAACTTTTAAAGTCTTAGCATTCTATGCTATTACTATATAGTTGTTTATTGAATTTGATTGTTTGTTGTCTTCAAAATCAATTATAATTTAAATTAACCATATGATTACCTATGAAGTTTCTATTTTATTACAAAAATAAATAATAATAATAAATAATATGTTAAATGATGAATAATTATTTAATAAATATTGAAAATTATATTATTTATTATTGTACATTTTGTAATCATCATTAAGTTTTTTGATTGGTTTATTTTTTTCTTAAAAGTAGGGATATGTTAGGGTGCCAAAATGTCGACACATTTCGACACGGCGCTAAAACCACCTGGCGTAAAGGGTGTTGGTTTTGTCGAACCAGTTATTCCAAGACCTTAAAACCGGTCTCCCACAAAGACGTCGCCGTTTCTGTAGCAAACAGTTTATTCTAAACATTACTCTCTGGCATTTTTAAATTGTTAAATTGAAAATGTATATATATATATGTGTGTGTGTATGTGTGTATGTGTGTATTAAAGCAAATTATAAGTACATATGGCTATTATTATTATTAATATTATTATTTTTATTTCTTGTGTGAATTATAATATTATGATGATAGAAAATAGAGTTTGGCCATGAGTAGTACTTCAATGATGCTCATTTTATTAATTATTATAAATAATTTAAGAAACGTGTATGAATAAGTTTTATTCCCACGGCGTCATTTTTTTTTATTAATTTGAACATGATAGAATTGGTTAGAAAATACATAGTTGTTCTTAGGCGTACAATATTTATAGTTATTATCGAACTATAAAAAACCAAAAAAACTTAAATTTTTTAATCTATATACCATAAAAATAAAAACGTTTTAAGGATAGATTATAAAATTTTAATTTTGTGATGAATATAAAAATCAAAATATTATTTTTTCTTAATCTTTTATGACAATGGTACTAAATATTATTGTATTAATTAGAAAATGCTATTTTTAAAGCTGCTGATTGTAATAGTAGTTATTTATTTATATTTTATTCAACTATTTATAAAATGTTAGAAATAATTATTTAATTATTGTTATTATCTCTTGGATGTAATTAAATATTTATTAAATTAATTAAATTACCACATATTATATATAAACACCCTATTATTTTTTTATTTAACGTTAAAAAAATTCTTAAAATTTAATTTAATGCTATATTTAATTGTTTAATTTTTTTTTTGTTTTAGGTAAATAAATGCTTTTTTCAATAAATATCTCAACATTTTTCTTATATATCAATGAGATACAACACAGACTCTTTGTTAAATTTAAAACATTCAATGAAGTATCCTTAACAACTTTATAGAATCATATTTGTAAGTATCTGTATAATTTATAAATAAGACTAATACGATTATACAATAATACTTTAAATCATGGTTTTATGTACTTTTATAAGTAAATGTAAGTAAGTATTGTGACATAAATACTTAAGTTAATTTATCTTAGGTCAATAGGCAGTTTTATAAAACACAGTTATTATTCTTTATTCTTAAATATTTTTTATAAAGTTATTTACATTTGTTGTAAACAACAATACATATTTTTAATCAAATTCAAATTATTTTCCAATTTAATATTAATATTATCTCAAGCTAAAACGCATAGTGTTCATTTGTGTATTGTTGCATAATTAATATGCATTTTTGGATAAATAGCGTTGCAGACAATATTCAATGAAATGAAACTAAATTAAATTCTTATTGTTTAGTTAAAACACTAGAATTTGCATTTATATTAATCTAAACAAACATATAGTTGTATATATTATCAATTTGATGAGTTAAGTTCAAATAAGCTGTTTACTTGAAATATTTTTTTCCTTTTGATAATATGCGTTTTTATTTTCGATAGTTTGTTATCTAGTTAAAGTCATAATTTACTATTAAAAAAGTAATAATTGGATAAGATATTGTTTACAATACAATTAGATAATAAATAAAGTATATTTTGACATACATGCTAGGTAAGTAAACTAATCTAGTAAAATAAATACATATCAATTATCTATTAGATATATTAATTTTTTTATTAGATATCTACGACAAATGATTTTCATTTTTGTAGGATTGAAATTTTTACCAATACAATATAATGTAATGTTTATTTTATTTATCTGTATAGTGTATTTATTTTTTTTTTGTACAAGTTAGTAGATTTTTTGTTCATAAGGCGTATTATTGCGTGCATTATTGAAACTCAAACAAGATATGAACTTAAGATATCTGATAGTTTATTGGGTTTGGAAGGTTGGTAGTGGGAAATATTTGTTGTTGGAATAAAATGCCACCGTATATATTTATGGTAAAGGGTGTAGCCAGAGAGAATAATTACAAAAAAAAACATATATATATATATATATATATGTGTACATTATTATACAATTAATGAACAAAAGACTTGTGTAAATGCGATAAGAGTAGCACGACACTTTGCATGTAGTAAACCTGCAGGTACTTACTATATAGTTATGGTAAATAAAGAAATAATAATAATAATAATAATAATAATTGGAAAGGAATAAGTGGAATAAGTTAGATGCCGAATTTCAAGATTTTATTTTTTTACATATTATTCTGAAGAAGAAAGTTTTGTTTGCAAATTAATATTTAATAAATTATCAAAGTTACAAATATGTATAAGAACTATTTTTTAAAACTTAATTATGATTTTAATTGGGATCTAACAGGCAGACCAGATTAAATAATTCGAGAATTAGTTTTTCTAATAGGTAGGTATATTAGATTTATGGAACTAAAAATATTTTGACATATTGTTTATAATTGCATTGCTTAGAGGATATCATATTATATTTGTCGATTTTTGAATCTTTTATCTAGTAATTATATAAGCAAATATATATAATGTATATTACTTACGCTCAATACAATATTTAATCTTTTGCATGAGATGAGTTATATGATTTTGAATAATAATTTAAATAATTCACTTATTGTTATTATTCTATCAATAAATTGTTTAAAATAATTAAGAATAACTAAGTATAAAGTAAATTTATTATCTAACTACATGCTTTCATAATATATAATTAATTATTCTTAATTTCTGTTAAAGTTATGATGAAATTAAATTTTTTTAGAGAAAAATTCACCAATTTATTACATTAGTTCTTTTTCTTATTTTTAAATACTTAGTCAGAATTGACACTTCTTTTTTAAAACACATGTTCCAATGATGCGTTTTATAAACGAGTTGACGTTATACATTGACGTTCATAAATGATAAATGGCACAAAAGACGATATTAATGAGTTTTATCCTTTTTAATTTTTAATTTCTTTAGAACTTGATTTTACTAAACTTTTTAATTTTTAATGTATTAATAATTAAAATCTTTAAGTTATCTTTATCATAGGATTAACATTAAACAATCTTTAATATGGGTTTTTATTAGTTACAACCATGATAATATTACTGAATTATAGGCTTCAATCAAAGGTAACATTTTTATTTCAATGATTATTTTTTCAACTAATCTTTAATATAAATTTAAAGATACAACACATTCCGATGAGTTGATCAATCTAAGTCGTATCCTTAATGTTATTACTTATTATTCTAATACTTCGTGTATTAAAATCGTTACCCGTTACTAATAAACATCTGTAATTAAAAATGCTTAAATATAATGAAGTAAAATTTGTAAAATCTGATCTATATTCGAATAAAATAATGACAATATATTAAATATTATAATATAATATATAATACATTGAAAAGTTTATTTGTCATCATTTATGTCATTCAATTATCAACGTTTTTTTTTAACTATTTACGAGATTTATGATAATACTTGACTTTAAAGTTATATTTAAAAGTATATTGTTTACATTGATAATATATATTATATGTTAATAACATGGTGTTTCTTAAAAACAAGAAAATGTATAATATAATGTAATAATATTTTATAATTTAATATAATTTATCTTTTTAGATCAAATATTTAAAATATTTTATTAATTACTATAAATAAGTGAATGAAGAAAATAATTTGAGTATAATATAGATAAAAAAATGTATTAAACTTTTGTCAGTTATCATTTAACTATAGTTGGCATTTTTTGATTAATTGAGGATTTATAGTTTCAAATGGTACAAATTAACAATAATAGCTTTTTAAAACGTACACGCTCCTTAATAGTTATGTTTAGTGTAATTAATTACTGATACAGTGTCAACTCTAATTATAGATAAAAGGACTTAAAATATTTTTGTGATTTTTATTAGGTAAAAATTATTTCAAAAAATGGTGATTTTTTCCTTAGTTTGTATACAACGCCATAAAAGCGTTCGATATCATGTGTTCACGATTATACGGTAGTTGTACATTGGTACACGTGTGGATATATCGTTTCCCTTCTGCTGTTTAGGACTTTTAATAATCCGCTTGATGACAGCAAGTCGTCGTCGTTGTCGTTTGTCTAATTTTGGATTCTTGCTGGCTACATAGTCTTCCGACCCTTTTATTATATGCTGAAATAGAAACTTGACGTGACGTTTAGAAAGGACTCGTACATTCTTCAACCCTTTTTCACTCATAATCGGAATTTTTATTATTTATTTTTTTACGTTTATACATTTTAATATATTTATGTTTAAATAATCTTGTAAATGGTATTTAATAGTTAGAAATAGATTTAATTGAACTAAAAAACTTTAAAAAATATTAATATTAATTTATAGTAATAATTAAATTCTAGAGTATTCTAAAAATTAAACACACACATTTCTAAATCCATTATGGTTATGTAGTACCAACCAGTATAATACAGAAAGGGGAATTATTATGAATTGTGTGTAGTTTGAATATTGTTCTTATGTTTTTTGAATGACCGGAAAAGATTTGATTGCTAATCTAAGTTGGCATAATATTTTTTCTTTTTATTCTTAGTATTATTTTAATTTATTAGATTAAATATTATTGTTATTATAAATTAAACCATTTATTATTGAGTGGCTGCTTATTATTACCTAATTTACCAGCTGCTATTTGAGTTAGAACGAATAATATTAGATTTGTGTGACTTTATTGTCGTATTTGTGTAGATATTTATTTCATAATAATTTATAACAATATGGAATTAAGTTTAGTTAAAACTAAAATGTTTTTTTTGTTTCGTATTATTATTATAAATTTGTGCGTTTTATTATATTTTTGAGTGATTACTTTATGATTTTCGGTGTCAGTTTTTAATATAAAAATATCAAGTTTTATGTATTATATTAACGCTGTGAATTATTATACGCAAAAATTCCTGAATAATTTTTGAATTGGAGAAAGTAAACAATGCTTACGATTATATGACCAGATTTTTCTTGTAGTATCGTTTTTTTTTTTTTTGTGATGTTGAAATGATTAGTCTAATTGGGATATAAACATTTACAATAATATTTGAAGTGTAAATAATGTAATATATTTTACTTTTAAATAAAAGGTGAAATAATATATATATTTATATTATTTATACCATTATAAAACAGTTATTATTATAATTAAATTATAAGACTATTAACTATTCTATATTATTGATTTTGTTTAATATATAGTGAATTTGCTTTATTATGTTACATAGGTAAGTTGATTCATAAATATGTTCACTTCCAATTTTCCTTTAACAATGAATTTATTCAGATTCTGATTTTTGGAATATCCAAGTATATTTATAGACATTGATGAATTTAGGACCATAGTACTTATTACATATTTCGGATTTTTATACAAAGTAGAAAGTGTTCTGTAGCGGTACAATTTCTTTTTTTCATTTAGAAACTACCTTTTTATACTTTGAATGGTAATTAAAATCTTTCGATTGAAATTGTTTAATAAAAATTAAAATATTTAAATATATGGTCTAAAAATTAGGATTTTATAAATGTATTACTAATATACAAAACATGGAGGCGAGAATGAATGCATAGTGAATCTCCTTGTGAACCTATAGTAGACGTGTTTTTTTAAATATTAAAAGGTCTTAGTTTATTATTAATAACTTATAAATATTTTGATACTAAGATATTTTATTTTTTGTGTATTTATTTTGTAAAAGTATATTTTTGTATAAAATTAATTGGTTTCTTATTAATATGTACTAATATTTTCAAATATCTGATAAGGGCAGTTAATAATTTGAAGTATGTTATTTTGGAAATAGGTCCTAAAATTGTTTACATACTAACGACCATTCTCATCCCATGTAGTTCCGGCTAGTTTAAATTGAAAATAGTTTTTTATTTTAATTAAAACTCACTTTGGTTACATTAAAAAATTATCCATTTTAGTAAAAACATTAATTTTAGAATATAATAAAATATTTATATTCTAAAATCAATGGTTTATCGGCGAGGGATGCATATTAAATAAAATTAAAAATAATAGTTAATATAATATCGTAAAATAATTTTAAGTCAATAAAATTAATATTTTTTTTTGAATATTACAACAATATAATTACAATTTTTATAGTGAAATTTGTAAATTTTGTTTAAAATATATTCAATTTCATTGAAATTTAATCTTAAAATGCTTATTTAAAAGTAATATTTTAATATTAATAAAATATAATATTATAAAATTAAATTATTATAATAAAATATTTTTAATATTTTTAAATTTTTAGAAAAAAAAAATACGAGGAATTTTGTAAAAGTAATAGATTTTAAAGCATTGTGGTCTATAAACAAATATAATATTATATATAAATTTAAAAAAAACTTAAAAAGGCTGACAATTTTAAATGCTTATAAATATAAAATAGTTCAAAAATAGACAAAATATATCAAGAAAATGCTGATATAAATATTTTGTGATAATTTAAAAAATATAGATTATTATTTATTTTTAAATTACAACAATACATTAAAATCGATTTTGCCAATCTAGTATTATTTAGTAACTTTGTTAGTTATTTATGTTTTCCGTCGATTATTATAGTTTTTATTATTAATAAATATTTATCATTTTGAAAAGTACTGGGGAGTTTTTCACTTTCAAACCTTTAAAATTCCTACTTAACCTAATTTGTTATACCAGAGACATATTAAGTATAATGGAATTGTATAAAAAATAGTTAGTTGAGTGACATACAAAAGTGTAATTTTTGTGTATTTCCGGATATTCATAACATTTTACCTGCATTACAATTCATGGGCGTCTCCATCATTACAATGACCAAACCTCCGTGATTGATTCACAGGCGTTGTCAAATGTTAGGATATAATATTATAATATAATTGCTGGTAAAGTTAACTGACCGGGATAATGGATATATTTGGTATAAAAAAAAATTGTTGCAAATATGTCGAAAAAAATAACTTAAATTTAAATTTAATAAATTCAGTTATGTAATATATTATAAAGAATATAGGTACCTAAAGTTATTATTATTAATTTTATCTTAATGGTTAAGGTTTTTTTTTTTTTAATTTAATTAAATATTACATATACGTACTATTTATGATGAGATTGAACCTTTTAAAAATTTAATTGTACTAAATAATTTTGTGTTGATTATTTATTTTGTGTTATAGATTATTAATATGTTATGTTAAAACGGGTATTGTAGTTAACTACTATATTTTGTTATTGTATAATTGTTTTGTTAATGGAGACTAATAAATACTTTTTAATTTATTTTTTTTGAATATTTAAGCAATGGTATAATTATTTTATACCTTTATACCTATTTTATTTTAATCTTAAGGGAATAAAAATAAATGCTATATTTTATTATTGATAGTTTTATTATTGTACATATCGAATTTGTATATCAAACTTATAATGGGATAGGAATTTTCTAAAAACAAAATTGTCTAAATAATATCATTTATTTTCTGTAATATAAGTTTAGTTTTGTTTTTCATTTCGTTAAATTATGTAGGTAGTTTTAAAAATTATTAAAAAAAAAATATACCACTAGGAAAAAATAGTTTTTCAAACGTCTCATAAGAATGTTGTTTTTATTTTTGTATTGGCTAATAAAATATACAAAATTTGGTTCGTACAACCCTTTTAAGAGATGGAACAAATTTTTCCCTGTAGACAAGGAAAGTAATAAGTATTCAATAGGTAGTCATTACCTACAGTTCTGATGATATTCCGCAAGAAAAGTGATTTTCAAGTACCAACATATTTATATATTTCTGGATTTTTTATACCTTATCAAATATTTTTATCTGTATATACTATCTACAATACAATAAACTATTGATATCACGGAGTTCTTATATCATTCTTATTCTATTACACAGCAATGTAATATGTATGCTTCATAAAAATACATGTAAAGACGACGCTTGACAAATCCTTGAATAGAATGTTAAAAACTATAATATTGTGGATAAATTTGTATTTTATCAATGTTCTATTACGATAATTTATCAATTTGAATTTATTAGTCGTTTTGTTTCTAATCTATTTTGCAGAATATTCTTTTAAATTTGTTTGAGATGTTTAATTTCACATGACATTTAATTCTAAAATAAATTATTTAAGTTTTCATTGACAAATCATTTTATCTATTGGGAATTTCTGCCTTTGTTTATGTTCATTTCGTATTATGTATTTAGTTATGTTTATATTGTGTAGTGACTAGTGTTCATACGTACATACTATGGAATTGTACAGGTGTAAGATATTGGATTTTTATCGTAGATTTAAACAATATGGTATAATATTAGGCACGATAATATATACATGTGAACTGATATATTTTAAGAACGTCATCGCATTAGTTATTCATTTTGTTTGGTGCAAAACTTAATGAAAACATTGCTTATGGGGTTCTACTACCTACCTCTGTGAGTTGTTTTACAAAAGAGACGTTTTCGACATCGTAATCACACGGTCGTACCGTAGTAGAATCCAATTACAGTTACGGTAACAGAGGCAAACGCACATAAAGAACAATGCGCCCAACAACTTCCGCCTCTCCACACTGCCAAAAACTAACTTTTCTCCCCCAGTAATAAACGCCAACTATATTATACTACATAGGCACAGGTCTATTGATCCACAGGAGACTTGCATGTATGCCACGTGACGCCGATGTAGTTATAACGTAGGTGTTATTTACGTTTCCCCTGGAATTCACCCTTTTCAGGTTTTATTGCAGCACATCGATGTAATAACGTATTATAATGATTTTTAGTTTCCCTACACAAATTTTATATAAATCAATGATATTAATGTAAAAGTTTTTCAAAACTTGTGTTTATACTTGCACATATTTTCTGATGACTTTAAACGTGTATAGTTTATCAAATTATTTAAACACTGTAAATATTATTTCATGATTTTTTTTCATCTAGAAACTGAGTATAGCCCGTATAGCATTAGATTTCTTATGTAAAAACTAAAAACATTAATTTTTCCTTATAATATAGTACTTATTATTATTAATGATAATAAAATTGAAACTTCAAAAAAAATTATTTAGAAATATTTTACTTTGTTTAATGGAGTATAGATCAGAGTAAAGGTATAGATACATTTTGTTGTCGTTTTGTTATTATATAAATATTTTTATTTATCGGATTAGTAAAACGATTCTTTAACGATAATTAAAACCGCAATTTGAAAAATAGGAAATAAGGTCCCATAACACGTATTAACTCTTAAATTCTATCTACTAAGATCAATAGTTAGGCTATATGAAACTCTCGAAAAATTAATTTTATTTCAAAATAGTAGTTACAGTTAAAAATTGTAAAACTTTTACATTTCTGTAGTCATGAATGCTTAAAATCTGATAACATTTTTAATTTTATATTAAATTAAATTAAATTTTTTTCTAAGATTTTATCCTTAATTTGCTTGTAATGATTCCCTTTAATTTATTAACATAGTTAGTTATTTTAATTTTATAATATTTTCTAAATAAATATATAAAAATATATAATCAAGTTCACTATAAACAATAAACATTGCAGTTGTAATTATATACTTGTATACACAATATACACGTATGGACTTTTTATGGCCAGTTATTTCTTTTTACGTAAAGAAAATACGTTTGTAATTTTTTAAATTACATACTCGATTACATACGTAATTATTCGTATAATAATTTATAACGTATTTAACTGTTAAGAAAGACATCACTATTTTTAGTGTTATTTAAATAATTGTTATATTTGTTTTTTTAATTTAAATTATCACGAGGATTTGTAAATTCACAACTCAATTGAGCGAAGCTTAATATTTATTTACAATACGTATATATATGTGCATTTTAAAATTAGTGGAACTATAGAGTGCATTTTATTATTAGTTAGTTGCATGGTCTTGAGTATTGTTTTTGAAATAATGTAAAAAAATATATACAACTGCAATACAAATATGGTACAATATGTATTACATTTTAATATTTTAAATATTCCTAATTGTCAGATTTTTAGGATTCAGTTAAATAAAAAGTTAATAGTTATAAAAAATTTATTTTTCTCAAGATTATGAGTAAAATAAAATATACTCGTGTAGTTAACTGACAAATTGACAAAGAACATTTTGACGTTAATTAATTGTTGAGTTGTATAAAATTAGGTCGAGCATTCAACTAAGTCAAGAAAAAAAAATCAATTATTGCTAACAGTAAGACTTAATCTTTGTGATGGTTAAAGGATATATTTTTAAATTTTAAGCATTTTGTAAAGTATTTTTTCATTTATGTTATTTGTCAAAACCATATATATTAGAGTTAATACATTTTGTAAAACAAATATTTTTTATTATTACTTTTAAGTTTACTTAAAATTTCTTTTTTGTGTTTTAATTTTTCTTTAATTATGAGTACAGCAATCAACATTCAAACAAAACGAAATATTGCCCAAGAATGAATGTATAAAACATAATATGTTTTTACTTTCTAATTTGTATTTAAATTCCATTGTTTATACAAAGTGACATGAAAAGAACTATAATATTATATATTTTTGATTGCTTCTATCCCTTACATTGAATTTGATCTTTTACTTTCCCTGATTTACCTATATTTAAGTTTTGTGTTCTATTGATAAAGTATCTTTAATTAGAAAAAATATTAACAAATTACTACTAGCGATGGTTTTCCGCCAAAACTAGTAGTCAGTGGCGTGTGAAATAACTCGATTGTAATATTATTACTGAACTATTCATCAGACTATCACCGACAGTGCGTGTAATCGGATGGCTTGCGCGTATATAGTATTGTATTGTCGTTTTGGTTGGATCGCGTGCGCCACCGGATGGATGTGCACGCGCTCGGTAGAAAGGGTTGCTCTGTTCGGACATATCCGGAAAGGGTATTAATGACGAGTGGATAAAAAGGAGGAGGGAAAGTACGGCTGTTAACGTTAGGTATTCGTCATATGACTCTATAAGGTTCAATGGTTTGTGACAATATATAGTGTGTTTGAAATCATTTTTTTTTAAATATATCAATGGTTTCTATGAAAAATAAAAGTAATAAAAAATATAATAAAAATTATCGATTTATCATTCATTTATTATATGTAAAAAGTCATAGTTACTTATCCTATTTTTTAAATGTATATTGTTCGTTATTTATTAGTTAATATTTAATTTTAACGTTAATGTGATGAGTAAAATTATGAATGAAATAATATTTATTTTGTTGAAAGAGGTAGATGGTTAAAAGTTCAATATAATAAAAAATAAAAAATAGAAAAAAAATAAACATTAGAAATTATAATACAAAATTAATTTTTAGTTTACATAGAAAAAAACTATTATGACTTAAAAATATAAATTTTTATACATATGTTTAAGTTTTTATGTTTTTGTTTAATACAACTATACATTTTATTTATTTAATAAATATATAACATTTTTTATGTTGTGTGTTAATAATCCTAAAAAAATGTAGAATAATATTATATTAAATTAAAAATTTAAGTGTATTATAGTAAATAAACTATGTAAAAACGTGTACTTAATTAAATAAACTCAACAACTTTAAATCGCATTAAAATAATTCTTAGTTTTAAATATAATATAATTTAAATTATTAATTTATGTATCTATTATAATAAAAAATGAATAGTATTACTACAAGTTTACACTATAATAAAATTATCGTATTTCGCTATTTAAAAATATTTTAAAGTGTTTGTAGTTTCCCACCAAGAAATTTGCTAAGCAACATCAGAAACAAATATATTTCTGGTTTAAGAATTTTCAACCCTCACGGAAGACTTGGTCTTATAACTATAAATTCTCATTCTCCCCATTATACGACATTCATTTCTATGGCAAGTTGAACCCTCATTGTCCAGGTGGACGTTCTCTCTAAGAACTAAGTTATTATATGTTTGTATCAATTTCCCCTCTACCAATTAATGTTTGGTCTATTCGTGTTCAAAAGCAATTTAGAGATAAATTATGTCATAATTTAAAAGACCGACCTAAAATCATTATTATCTTTTTTATTTTGTTTTCTTATAGTCCAAACATACAGGTATTTGTAAAATATGCAAACATACAGGTTTATACATTATTGGCAAAAATAAATGAATAAAATAATGCATATATATATATATATATTATAATTTACTATTATATAAATATATTTATCTATATATTATTAAACAATCAATATCAGTGTTCACTGTACTACACATCTTCTGTGAGTCTATAAGGAAAAATTTCAAATATGCTGTTGACAGAAAATGTATAATATTAAAAATAATCGAGTATCATTAAAGAATCACTTGTTTTTTGTAAAAAAAAAGAAAAAAAAAGAGAAAGCGTATTTATAAATGTATATGAAAGTTGTGAGTACATTTTTTTCTAAAAAAATATATTGTATTTTACGTATATTTAATATTTATTTTCCATTATTTTATAAGTAAATATTAATAATATTTTTATCGTATTCAATTCCATAAGAATTTCATGAGTTATAGCAAAGGTGTTCAATAGAAATAATAATAAAAATAAATGAGTAACTTTGACATTTGTATTACTACTAAGTTATAGTTATAGTGTCATGGTTCTTTTTCTTTAAATTTCATAAATTTACATATATAATATATATAGACGTTATGCTTATAAGTATGTTTAATATCCACAGCTCATATTATTAAGATGTATATATTATAAACACCTCGAGAACCGTGCTTAATATGTTGTGACGCGTATCAAGTTTTTTTTACTATGTTATGTTGTATAGTGTTTCTCACTAGTGAATATTGTGTAGTTTTATATAGAACGAGAAAAAATTATAATTTTTATTTTTATTAGAATTTAGATGGATTGCCATTAATATTAATACAATTCTTTTTTTTAATTAACAAAAGCAATTGCTAATATCATACTTATATCAATTATAAGTTGATACTTATTAGTATAATATAGGTATCTTTGAATTATGTTTACTCATATTATAAATATAAAAAATATATATGTTTATTATTTTCTTTTATGGTCTCATGAATATCGATTTAATTCGAATGTATAATATTATGAACATTATTAAATATTGTCATCTCCTCCTTAGTTTTAAATAAGATAACGTTTCTAAATTTATTATAAAATAAAGTGATTTGCGTTTCTAAATTTTGTGCTGAGGTTTGTTTAATTACAAACTGATAATCACAAAATAATTTATTAATATTTATGAATTACTAATTTATGTATACTATACAGTGTGTGTAGAGTGGTTATATAAATATTAAAAACAAATAATTTAAATGTATAGTTTAAATGATAGTATAAAAATGACTTTTAAACATATTTAAATTTTTGTTACGACTTTGATTTATGATTAAAAAAATACTTGTATACATCGTGAAACTTTTTTTATTAGGTAGTTACCTGCTCGTTTTTAATTTTTATCTCGTTATAGTATGTATACTTGTTAAACGAATTTTAAGTGGTTGTAATTTAGAAGTATATAGGAGGTAGAAGAATAATTAGTATTTTTATCTCGTTGTTTAATGACTTCATTGTTCAAAAATACATTTCATGTAAGTCACTTAATTTTTTGCCTCTGGATAATTTTGAATTAAAACTTGCGTAGCAATAGTTTTATAGATGTATTATTTGTCAAAACGACATGGTATTTTGTATTTATTGACCAAACTTTTGTAGGTTGTGATTTTCTATTCCCGCAGGCGACTCTATACCGTCATCGTTACTCTCTATCAAAGTGTGTAATTTTCTTTGAAATGCGTTTATCTTTCTTTGTTGTAGACAACAAAGCAAAAGTATTCCATGCGTATGAAAACCCATAACAAACATATTGTTGTACTGAATTTGAGATATAAAAAAAATATACTTGTAGTTTAAAATTTATTTGGAACTGGAGTTCTATTAGATTTTAATGACAAAATAGTGATTAAATTAATGCTATATCTAAATAATCTATCACAAAATCTAGGTAACATTTTTGTTTTGTTTTGATGATTTTATCATTTAAGTTCAACATAGTTATTATTTGTTAATATTTACTGTTGTAAAAAACAGTTTGAAAATTTAAAATTTCTCAATATTTATAGGTCTTATTTCAATTTAAAATACATAAATCCGTAAATAAATATTTATTAGTCTTATACAAAGATTAAGAGAATAGTAAATATTTTTTTCTATTGTGACGTACTTTTCGTTGAAAATATTATGAATATTTCGTGGTGTATTTAACTTTGGTGGTATAATATAAAATATACATAATCGTATATTACGTGATAGATATTAAATAATGTTCGCTTGAGATATTACGTGCAATGGAAAAACTCGTTGCAGTTTGGGGTTGTATAGAAGTCTTATCGATTTTCTCGTTTCGGTTCTTTCTTGAGGTGAATCCCTTT
Source organism: Melanaphis sacchari (assembly GCF_002803265.2). Taxonomy (NCBI): domain Eukaryota; kingdom Metazoa; phylum Arthropoda; class Insecta; order Hemiptera; family Aphididae; genus Melanaphis; species Melanaphis sacchari. The sequence goes on along the minus strand of NW_020271269.1, from coordinate 1,698,709 downwards.
ATAACCCTCTTTTCATATCTATATGGTTTTCTTTTGGCCGTAATAACTGGGGTTGATGTTAGATCCCTTCTTCGGAGTTCCAAGCACGTTCGTTTGTCGACCAAGGATGAGAGCCACAAATGCACCCTTCAAGGATAATTCGCCTAGCATTCTAACCAATGTCCGAAAACGCGTAACTTTTACGGGACACTTTTGGTCAGTGAATTCCGTGTGTATTGTTTACACGTTTAGGTAGACAAAGAATTTCCCCCCTCAGGCCAATTTGATTATTTTGAATTCTTTCCTTGTAATCACTTAGTTTTATTTTTAACTTGGATTTTTAGTGAACTATTTGCTAATTATAATTTAATTGAATAATCCCTTAAATATAAATATAGTTTATATAATATATTATTTTTTAGTAACTATACAATAAGCTACAGGCTCTACAGGTGCTTGACGTGTTTGTTTTTGTTTTTTATATATATATAACACAAACTTCAAATTTTGTAAATTACAAATTACCTGTAATTATACAAATAAATAATTAATAAAAATTAATTTTGGTTATCTCCGAGTTCTTCTTTTTTTTTATAATTTTGAGTGTTAAGTTAAATAAAATAAATATTTTAAATAATAATAAATATGGTTCTGTAGTTACTCATAAATATTTAAGTTGTCATAAAAAGTAAGTACTTCGGAACATGTTAAATAATATTTAATAGAACATTTGTTTATTTATAATATTTTTTCCTATGCATTTATTTATTTCGTTTTTTATATGCAAAAATAATTTCTTAATATTTGTGTCTTGTGACACTATTATGAAATTTGAATATAAAATAACACAGTTATAATTTGTTGAGTTACTGTTTTTTTAGATTTTTATGAATATTTTTAAGATTCCATTATTATCATAATATGACACTGATAATTTTGTAAGAATTTTAGCTTTAATTATCAGTGCTTACCAAATTTTTTGGCTTGGAGTTTTTTCTTTTTAGTCATAAACTTCCAATATTATTGTATACCAACTATCTATGAATTAATAAATTTACTATAGAAATTATTTTTTGTTTGTATTTTTGTACGTTCTTAAAAACTATTCACTCTCAATATAAATAGATGTAAATCCTTTATCTATTTTGAGTTTTTATTCATTACTATAAAGTATTATTGAAGTAAGAATGTAATAATATATGAAAATAATATTACAATTCAAACATCTTTTACTATCTTATGAAACTTTCAATTGGTTTTTGGTTACAGGAAAAAAGTTTTGTTTAATATTTTTTCTTTATTTTACCTCAAAAGATTACATTGTGTTTTTGTCATTGCAAGTGGTGACTTCTCAAAATATAATTTTTAAATAGTTTATGATGGTTTTTGCATTATTTTGTATGTATTATCTAGATAAAAATGCATTTTGATGATTTAATAAAACGGAAATAGAAAACTCTACTCTTAGTAGCAATAATAAAAAATTGCCGACAAACGAATTTATTTATTTCTTTTTGTAAAAATGTACGTGTATAAAAACCTAAACTGAATTATACCCTTGAGAACGATAATACCGTTCGAATAATAATGAGCGCAGCAGTTACCAGGGGGCCAATGTTCTTAAAAAAATATAATTCGATTGCTTTTTTTTATTTATATCTGTGTATGAAATTCGATTTTATACAGTAATTATTTATACTTCAGAAATGCTTTAGAAATATTCAAAATCGAATTGGTATGAACTAATAATAGTATATTTGATCAGATTTATTATTAACGGCATCGCTTATGAATAAATAATTATAAACAATTATTAAAATCTCTAATAATCTTAAAAAAACAATTATTATTATCATGAGTTTAAAATTTAGAAATGCATCATAGGTCTTTTTTAAAAAAAACCTTTCATTTTTTTGTTATGGTTAATAACAGTTTTCATTGTTTACTAATTACTCTGAAAACTTGAAGATTATAATAATCAAGTGTTATCGGAAATCCTGTTCTTGATATTTTTGTGGTAGAATTAAGAATGCAATTGAAAAAAATAATATCTTTTATAATATATTATTACATAGTTAAAGGATTATGTATTATAAATTAAAATAATAAAATTGTTCTACCTTCTATTAGTAATTTTTTATTTTAACAAAGAATTATATAAAATACATGTCTAAAAAAGTTTTTATTTATTTAATTTATAACCTGTTATTAGTTACGTATTTATAATTTATTTATTATGATATGATTGTAATAATTAAAATTATATTAGATATATCTCATTAAGTTTTAAAAAAATATATAAAGTGATGATATTGGTTATTTTTATGCTTACTTCGTTACCTATGCCGTCATATAATATAAAATTAATATTTATTTTTATTTATGTCTAGGTTTAGACGGTTTAATACTAGATGATCTAATATTAAGTTAATGTTAAAATGGAATTGTTTTTATTTTACATTAATATTAATTTATGTTACTATAAATTTGTTATGAGATGAATTTGAATGAAAAATACCAATTCAATTAATGAATAAAATAAACCGCGTTCATATTATTAATATAATATACATCTATAATTCAATATAATATATAGTGTTTAACATTGAATGAATAGTTATAATTAATTATGATTTTTTTATTTTTATTTCAGGTGAGAAAAATTAAACTTGGTGTACTTCATTTCATTTTTAGAAATATATTGTTTCAAGAAAATATGTTTGGAATACGATGGTGATTACGTGAGATTATAAATTATGATGTACGGCCTTGATTAAGATTGGTTGTGTACATTGTTCTGGTTATTGTCTTGTATACCTTTAGCTATACTACAAAACAAATACACAATAATGAAAGAAATAGATGGAATAATGTATCTATGAAATAGAATTGGTAAAAGCATACTTAATATATTGATACGTTTATTTAAAAATAAAACAAAAGTTAAATAGCATAATATTAATTAGTAAATATTTTTTATAATATGGGAATAGTTATATAATATTTAATGTTTCGGAATTCTTGATGGCATTATTGATATAATGATATATTATGTTAATCATGATTTATGTTGAAACTTAAAGTTATCCTTAGATAACTAAGTTTTCTTATACAATAATTTATTATAAATTGATAATTTGACGATATTGTAAGACGTTATAGTATGGAGCTCGATCCATTAGGATTTTTATGCTTCGTGTATAATCATATAATTCTGAATTCCAATAAAATTGCATAGTCATTAGTAAAAGACTGTTCTATAACATTCACTTATTAAGCTATAACGTAGTATGTCTATACATCCATGAGTATTTTAAAGAGGTTGTATTAAAATAATATTATTTTAAATACACTTTCTAGGGTATATCAGACCCTTTAAAAAGTTACAACTATATGTTAGTGGTTTGAATTTTTTTTTTACGATATTAGCACGCTTCTTTTGTTTGATGTGTTTCTATTCTAAAATTCCGTTTGGGAAATGCATTGAAATTCCAGGCAATTGAAACACAAAAGATATGCCCTCGTTTGAGTTTCATCAAGGAAAACCGAATCGGGAGATTAAATTTGTGGACTGACTTGCCTATTGGTATTGGTGTTTGACAGAGTTGAGGGGAAAACGGAATTACGATGTTTTTGGTCTGGGGTGGCGTGATATACTTTAATGAATTCTTCACCATTCATCTGTGTGTGTTTGTGTGTGTGTATATACACATTTAAAATACTCCTTCTCGCAAGCAAATTAATTATGGTTCAAGAAAATATACTCTGTTTGTGATGATAAAATTGTCAAAAGCTTTGGTTGAAGTAATATTATCTAAAACTTATATTTTACATTCAATTTGAACCATTTTTTAATGCTTTAATTACAGAAAAAATAATTTTTAATATAATTTTGACGAAATAGTGACTGATTTCCATTGCTCGATATCTTCTTAATGGTAATCCAAATATTGTATTAAATATCGGTAAAATATGTTATAATTAGTCACAATTATTGGTAATGCACTTAAACATAATCATCGTGACTAGTGTCCATTTAAGTATGACCATTAAAATATGACTCTAGTATTTCTCAAAGTGAATCGATTTATGACATTAATTATTATTATTTTTTTAGTATTTTATTAATATGCTGTATCCTTTATGAATAAAATACTTTTATAAAAACTACTGATATTCATTGTTTGCAAACTGTTGAAATTTTATCAGTGTTACATATTTTTTTCTGTAAGGAATAAATTAATCAAAATTAAGTTTAAACGAATTAATTTGAATATCATACAATTTATTTTATGTATGATAATTTGCTTAAAAGTAGTTTAATAAATATTACAATTTATTTATTTTAAATCTTTCGATATTTCAACCAGAAACTTTAAGTAAAAAGACAATGTTTCTAGATCATTATTAATTAGTACCTATCTAGTACTGTTATTATTTGAAAAAAAAATGTTGTATAAAACCAGAAGTAGTTTGTATTGTAATTTAAACGAAAATAAAAAATAATGCATTTACGATTGTAGATACCCGTGTATAAATTAGAAAAATTACCGTCATATCAACACGCTACATAAGTACTACCTAATAATAATATTTATTTAATTACCTAATCCTCGTTTTACCACGATCTCGGTATCACGCAAGTCATTCTCGTCCGTAATGATTTTACACCATTACACACACACATACGTATTACGTATTATTATATAATATATATGTATACATGTATAAACTGTCGCGCGTTTACGATAAACTTACGGAAGATTTATACAGTCCGATAGACTAAGGAAAAAAATAAAATAAAAAACGCAAACGCGCGCATACGTGGAACTATAAATCGTTAACGTATTATTATACACCTAGAGTCGAGATTGCATGTGTCTGCGATGACGATCTGTTTGCATTCAATAATCTTGCACATTATTTTGTGCGGGTGTGTAAAGAGACTGTCGCATAAATAAATTACGGTGGTAGTGTTCTTAAAGGGTGAGGAGGAGAGAGGTAATTCGCGTTGTAGACGCTGCCGTCTTGGGAAATTGGTCGTGCAGCGTGTCTCTCGTGAATGTTTCCCAATACTGTGTAATGGATTTTCTTTCGCGGTAGGCGGATTGAACGGTGGCTGTGAACGGGAGGAAGTTCGCTTCCTTAAACTGTAATAAAGGGTCTTGTCCCGGAAGGGAGAGAAAATCGAACGCGTAAATTTCTGCTATCTCGGTTGTACCTTTACAGTATACGGCAGCGACGCTCTTGTGCACGCCAAAGCTCACATATCTGGAAAGGCCATTAATCAACGACACTCGTGGTCGAGGAGTTCGAGTATTAGATACTTGACGATGATTGGGTATTATACATATCTAATATATATATACTATATAGTGTGATTCGTATTATTAACAATATGTTTCATTGTTAAAAATACAATATTATAGTGTAGTACACATAACCCCATTCAATGGACTTGTTCGATTGTTTTATGTGTGTTATTAAACTACATCAGAGTTAAACTTTATAATGACGTGCAAAGTTGTAATGAAACTTACAATATGTTGTGTAATTGTAATCTAAGAATAAACTGTTTTATTAAAATCAAATAGAAAAATATTTAGTTTTTTTTTATTGTGAATTTTAGTTATTTAAATACTTTGTATAGTAAAGGTTAATTTTCTAGTTAATCTATAAATTTCGTGTATCATTGATAAGATTCAAGTATTAATAATAATTCATTCAAGTATATTGATAGAGTTTTCATGTATCAAAAACTTAGGCATAAACGGTAGATGTACGTGGTTTAATAGATTTGGAAATGTCAACGCATGGTTATTAAACAGTTTAAACGGCTTAGACCTCGATGGATTCGAACGATTTGTCTTTTGGCCACAATGGTTGGTTTTTCTATTATTTTGTGATATAGTTGCCTAGAGTCATAAGAGAGAAACGTCATTAGCACGCGGTACGTAAAACGTCCGTCTGCTGATGATTGATGTCATTCAATTCCAACCACTTTACCCGCAGCACATTCTGGTATTATTATAATGATCCTCCGCTCAGTATTATTCGCTGGGTTAAATCAGCATTACTATTAAATGTTGTGTGAAAAACGGATCCTTGTCGGCGTATAAGAATAATTTTCTGTTTCCGTTAACACTCGAGAACGAGCGTAAATCATCACAATCGTTGTTAGTAATAATTGTGAATAAAATAATTGTTGTGGTATGGTTATCTATAGGTACCTATTTACGATTTTTAATCACTTTATTTATAGTAATAGATTACGTCATAAAGTTATTATTATCTGAAGATTGTTTGTCTGGTTCAATTGATTAAAATTTAAATATTACGAATGATTTATCCAAGTCTATTTACTCTACTCTTGAAATGTGTACCTACCTGTAAGTTGAGGCTTTTGAAAACCATGTAAGTTTACTTTTATTTGAAGGTAAATATATAATAATATAACACCCGAACACTATATAATGCCCTCGTATAGCATAAATCATAGTCATCAGAGAAAAATGTTGGAAGGAGAGCGACTGTTTGTATGATAGGGATTTGCCGACTATAATACGTTAAGATGACAGCTGTTGGAAAGGAATAAAAGAATGCCAAAATAGGGCACCTTTTCCTTATTTACACGCATGTATGTATAATATGTTGACAGAAAACCGAGTCGGTCACGGTCGACTGACCTGCTGCGGTATATAGCTGCGTCTTCAGCCTGGCGTTGAATTATTATTTATTTTTTTCCAACGGATACGCCTGATTAGAAACACAAATACTCCACACATGTCGATATTCTAAAAAATAGACAAAGACTGGTGCATATAGAAAACTGATAATGCGTGATATATACGTGGAGTAAATACAATTTTTAAAGCCAAATACTGGTAAAAAATTTATCTAAAAGTCTATTTTAATATATTCTAATAATACAATATTGCTATTAATGTATGTATGATTCCCATTTGTACGTATATAACATTTATATTGTGTACATAAAATACAAATTTTTATTCAATAAATTACTTAATTTGTATTTTATAACTTCTTGTGAAAATATTTTTTTTTTAAATTTTAAAAACCTTCCATCTATTGATTTTAAGTGAAGGTCGATTTAAAGTTTTTTTATACTTCATAGAATTATAGAGTATCGAGTGAATAATTTCTTAATATATGTCACTTTAATAGTTTAATGCATAATTTATTTTAAATTTTATTGTTTAAAAATATATAACAATTTTTATCAATATTTTATTATAAAATATGACTAGGTATTTGTAATTATTAATGAAACAGTCTCTTTTAAATTTGCTTCAATGAACAAAAACCGGCGAATAACTAGTTATCACGTGTTCAGTATATTATTAAATATATAAAGTATAAAAATTATATGTTATTATTATATAACCAAACAAATATTATTATATAATAAAAGTTTTGTATTCTAAATACTAACCATGATTATTCTTTGATTTTTGTTTAAAAAAATATTTTTTCTGTAATTTGGAGTAATAATTTATAAGTTATTTTCATTAAACCTAGTATGTGTTTCAGTTTAAATGATTATAAATGCGATGTCATGTAATATTAGTCTTAATAATTGGTGGTGGTAAAACCAATAATAATATCCAACATACATATTATAATATTATATACCTATAATATATTACCCATATGTTACTATCGTTTTGTTTCTCTCTTTAAAATTATTTTACTTTTCTGAAACACTGGTATCTGATTTAATCAGATAAATATTTTAAAGAAAATGGGGGGGGGGGGAAATGAATATATTTTTATGAGTTCTGTTTTCAAACTTACAGTACATACGTGTCGTATATTGATATGAATTTATATTATGACCATATTCATAAAATGGTAGAATGGGCGACCAATAAATTCAGGTTCTCAATAAAATCTCAACCCCTCCCAGATGACGCGAATTTCGATACACCTCCACAAATATTTTTGCTTCAATATATTACGTATATTTATAAAATGTATACTTTTATACGGGTATAAATGTACATGAGGAGATAGATTTATTTTTATTGCTAAAAATTGTGTACATTGTATTGAATCATAAAACATAACGAAAGTCTTCATCTTAGTATTTTCGATGTTTTTTGAAAATATTGAAAGGTATGCGTCGCAATTGACCATTAAGAATACATCTGGGCGGATGACTACTGGATAAATTACTCGGTTTCTCGATACGGATATTATTTTTGAAAGATTTATTGATATGCACAGCCGTGTTTTGAAATTTGAGAAGGATATCGTTCGTATAGTTTATGTCTCTAAATGTCACTAAGCATGTTTTTTCGGTATTGTCTTTAAATGTATCAACTTTCATAGTTCTGGTATTATTAAAAAAGAAAAATATAGTAGTTATATGATGCAAAGTGAAATAATATTTAATTTAAACAAAATATTCAAAATAATTGAATTTGAAGCAAGATTAAGTAAAACAAGTAGGTATTTTATTTATCACTTACTTATTAATACTTAAATGCATAGTTAAATTATTCTAAAATTTGGGTTCTATCATCGGATGGTATCTTTCCTCATACTATCCATGTTGTGATTTGTATATATTATTTTTGTATTATCTTATTATGATATATAAGCATAGATTGTTAATTTTCTAGATAATAAAAAAACTTTTTTAAACGAATTATTTTACATATTATTGAGATAAATATGATTTAATTTCTTAACTTAAGTAAAATAACAGTCAAAAAGTATTAAACGATTTATAATTACCAATTAAATATGCAGGCTATTTAAAATATCTACTGTTAGATATTATTTATCCATTAATTAAGCTGTTGATCATACAAGGAAAATATAGGTGCTGTTAACTATTGGGGCATAATTTTTTATTGTATTCGCAACTATAATATAATAAGAAATAATCATTACATTATAGATGCTTGTAAAATTGTTGGTTAGTTAGTATTTTTGTTACTAACGTTTCTTTATATTTTCTTTTAAGTATTTTTATCCTTGTTCGTATATTATTTGAAATGTGGTCGGACGGTCGTAAAGTCAGGTGTTGGCAGATATTGCACTATAGAGGCTCTGTGGGCCGTAGACCCATTAAAATCGTTATTATTATTACGATCCCTGTAAATTTTACGTCAGGAAGACAAGACCCCCTGCAGGCGGAACTTAACAGCGATTATCTTCTGAGACCTATTAACTGGCACACAACGACCGTGGACCCGCACGATATTATATTTGCACTTGCAAGACGATATAGCTTGTTAATGATTTTTTGACAATAAAAACGACTTTAAACTTTGAAACTTCAATTAGCATACTCATATATATTTCTGTGCTAAAGTATAATATAGGTATACATTTTATTTAGTATCACGATTAATTATTGTTATTGACTGTAATTGATGTTAGCTAGAAAGTAAGTTTATGTGCCAGTGATGCAATTGTTGATTACTTACGATTAGGTATATAAGTTGTTGGATTAAACGAACAATTTAGGAAAAATGGCCATATTATACCATAGGTAGTTAATTATACAAAATGTTGGTTCTATAAATGTTAACCAAATAGTTAAAATATGCATACATTATGATCATAGTTATTATATACGTACAAATATGACGTATTGTTCAAGTACTTACCTAAATCCAATAAATAAAAAAAAAACAATTTTGAAATAAAAATTAAATTATTTCTATAAATGATTGTGCTCTTTTGAAATGATTTATAGAATACTTTCATCGATTTATTTCTTTTCAATATTATATTTATTTCATTCTTCAAAGCCAGTAGTCGGAAAGTGCCAGAGTATAATATGCATAGGTATAATTAAGATGTTATAATTTATATTATTTTACTATTGATTGATTAGTCCCAAATTATGCTGTCAGTGAGTGATTAGTCATTGTTATTATTAGTACCAGTTTTAGCCATCTTTAATTTAAATATGTAAAAGAATGTATAAAGTTGTCATACTTTATTTTAGCTAAATTGGGAAAAAAATTTTTTTAAATAATTTCCATGGAAAAAATCGTATTACTTCTCCATGGTCAACTGTGAGTTTTAACATTTTATTTTTTTCTATTGGAATATTGCACACAAGTTTAAAACCTAAAAATAACTTGATATTACAAATTAGGATGAGTAATTATTAGAATAATTAATTAATTAGTGAAAATGAAAATGTCTAGAAGCAGAAAATTAATGAATATATTCGCCAATAATATTTTTGTCCCCAAGATGAGAAAATAATTTTAAAGTAGATTTCGTAATTATATATTATAAATAATCGATTTGACTATTTTATAATTTATCAATATTGTTTTTCTACTAGAAATGTTTAGTAGATTAATAAATATTAGTAAAAATTATTGAAGTTTGATTCTAAGATAATTGCCCATTCTAGAATACTTTTTTTTATCTGGACTTATGAGACGCTAGATTTAAAACAGGTATAGTAGAACCGGACGTATTGCAATGCCAATCCTTAGTATATAATATAGGTACATAATTATTATAGTATGACAATGTTTGTTATAATGATGTGATAGTTCATGTATATTTTGCGACCTTGTAGAACTTTGTTTGAAGTTTTATCTTTTAATTGTTTTTTAAAAAAATAATTATTTGTGTTTAAAAAAAAAAAAAATATAAATTATTTTAGGAACTTTAATTAACTTGATAGAATAATAATATAATGAATCATGAGTTAATCAGCGTTTACTTGCAGACAAAACATAATCATTTATTATAACTGATCCAAAAGCTTGAATTTTTTACCAGCTGTTCATAGTTTACGTCTGTAAATATCACAGTAGCCAAGCTATATAGGATGCGTAAACTAAAAGCTAATATACGTAATATAATGTTTTATCGTTGTCGAGACGATAAAAATCGGGAATCTCTTAAACTAGTCTTCCGACTTTGATACAAAATATTCAGCCATTTAATGAGCACCGACATGTACAATCAGTCGAAGTCTCATAATCCCAACTTACGCAGTAGCGTCGTGTTCTTTGAACGTTCGAAACAGATGCCCTCGGTGGAGAGCGAAACAAAATATAATATAATAAAATGTCTTTACGCACATGTTACTCATCACGCAGATGCGGTTCTATACATTCTGCTAATTTATAACGTCTCTTTGGCTACCGAAAATATGTTCATGTATAGAATATATATATATAATAAAATAATGTACTCGGTATTTATGTATTACGCACGTTTCTCATAATAGATGCAACAACACCAAACCTACAAATAACTTACGGTCTAGAAAATAGAAACTATGTAATATGCATAATATTATATACACGCATACAGTATTATACATTTATAAACAAATTGAATACGAGTATTTTATATATTTGTTTTCATAATCGTTTTTATTTTTTTTGTATACTGGAAGTAGTTATAAGTTAATATATATTTCTAAAAAAAAAAATAAAATAAAATAGTTGCTGGAAAAGATTTTCAATTAGTATCAAACTATATAACTATATAAACCTATTTGTATATAATATGTATGTGTATATATTATATACACGGGTAATAATGGAGAGCCCGCGTCGTAGTATTATAGGTTCCTGATGAATTATTCAATATGTGATTCCTGGATGCCGAGAGTCGATGCAACACAGATAGACACCTACCCCCGCTGTGCCAAGAAGTACCAGTTGTCAAACTCGCGGGACTGGGAAATTTACGTTTCCATTGTAAAACAGTTATAATTTATACTTGAGGGGAACCCGAAAATTGTTCTATTTATTGGTCATTGTGATGACCTCCGGATGCACGCTTATATTCATTAACCACCTCTGTAGATAACGTCGTCGAATATATAACTAGAGGTATCTAATACTATTATACCTACTTGCGTACGACGACACGCCAAGCTGATCGATCGAAACGACGACGTGTGCGATAATATCACTTTAACCTGGACCGTTTGGATGACATGAATATAACAATATATATTTATTATATTGAGTTGTCTGCGTTAGAATTGAAGATACGTTTGCGATGGCCAAAGTGGGACAAAAAAAAAAAAAAAAAAAATAATAATAATAATAAAAAATACTATACTCGTATAAAGACCATTCTTTGGTGAACGGAATTTATACTTATCTTGTACAGTCATACGCCTATGTTTTATCTATCAACGAACTAACACGATAAATCAATTAACGAGAATATAGTTATCGACTCACTAAAACAATATGAAAAAGAAGGGATTCAGCATTAACCGGAAATCTTAATACGTTTTAGATCCATCATCTCAGCTGTGTTTGCCGCCCAGTTTGTTCGTAATATAGTAAAACGTGAGAGGGGAAAATACGGGCAAAAAGTTAATTCTTCACTTCCTACGTGTTCTGTAGCCAACCACATCTATTCCTATAATTTCAATATACTTAGATGTCTATTTTATTTCTGATTGTACAGTATTATATATATATATGGGAGTGTTTATATTCAATTTTGGTAAATTAATTATGAACGCATTTTGTCGACTATCGCTTTATAAAAGGTCATCGTATACACACTTTTCTATTAGTCTTCTTGTATAAATCACATTTTAAACATTCAGAATACTCGGAGACTAACATAGTTATGAGAATAATTCATTTTTATCAAGAATATATTACTTTGATGGTTTATTAATAATTAATATATTTTATTTTGTAATTAGTGTACAAGAAAATTTATTTTTTATGCGACCGATGCTACAAAAAAAAAAAAAAAAAATGCCGTTTATTTAGGTAGGCACAAAACTTTAAACGTTATTCTAAATACGGATTTTTACTTGGTATAAATCTATTTAGTACCTATTTCAATGTGTACAGTGTAATAGCATTGTGTTGTGAAAGCTTTCGTGTTTGTACACTTACCGTTTTATAATAAACGTAATTTTTACACCCTTGTAAGTGGTTTAGTTCTGTATACTGTAGGGTTAGAGCACGGTACAATAAAATTGTGCACTAGACACGCGGCTTTTAACGTTTATATATAGCACAAAGACTTTTGTGGTATGTCTTATTATTATTGCCACCACTTGATTAGAACCATGTCCGTATACAACAGATATATAATGAAACTTTTGATGCACTATTTCTAGGACGTATGACAACTGTGTATTATATGCACACAAATTAGTTCATTGTTTTATTCGTATAGGTATTATTTCTACTAGTGATCTACCAGTAAGGACAATTTATGCGAAAGAACTAATATCATGCATAATAAAGAGCATTGTTAAATGATTCTATCAAAAAACAATAATAATTACTGATAAATGATAGAAAACATTATTTGTTTTGTGTCTGCATTGATAAATATGATGCAGTCATTTTCGAGTTTCGGATCGCACAACTTGCTGGTGTATTAGTTAAAGATAATTCGTATGTTTTAAAACATTTGATTCGGATACAAATGTATCATATATTTATATTTTAGATAACTACTATAAGTATCATAAATTTAAAAATTTCATACTTATAGGTACTACTTGCAGTACCTATATATTTTTAATTTTATATATATGAACCCTGGAGGTTTAAATGTATATTTGATTCAGGTTCATAATATTTATATTATTTATACATCTTGAGGAAAAAACTATTATTTTTCAAAAGTTTCGACTTTGGTTAAATATTATCTTGAATATTTATTTATACCCTGATGTATCGTTATGCTTCAACAAATTCTCTACGGGCTAATACTATAGATTTCCCGGTACTGAGACCGGTGTGCATTCACCGTAAACATAATACGTATACATTATATATAAATATACTACTATAAAACGAATTAGAATAATAACTAAAACAAACTGCATACTCTGAAGTGGAATTATAAGTGACCTACCAACTAGATTTGTACATATAAATGAAACACATCGAATAACAATAATAAATATTATTAGTATTACCGACCTACGCTTGCTGCGTGTTTTCTAATAATTGTGGTGAGCGGAATATGACGCGAGTTTCATTTTTTATTTTTCTGGTGTGGTTAAATTTTGCTGTAATAATATCAGAAATTATATATTTGGTGGAATTATCTCATCAATCGAGGCCAAACTATCGTTTACACGTCAGCGTCCGAAAAAGGCTCCGTGTTTAATTCAACAATTGAATAAGTATTTTTTTATGGTAGACGTTTTTTTTTTTGTTTTTATGGTACATTGAAGAAATTACTGAATAGGATTTTTAGTATTAAGCTTTAACAGTTTTCGAATGAATCTCAGTTCTAATAAATAATTGTTGTTTTATTTTTATTATAGAGCAATAGGAAATTTTACAAAAATAGTTTCATCATAAATTATAATTAATTACGATCTCAACCATCTACTCTAGATGTTTAGATATCTAACTGGATACAACGTATTGATTCATTAATTATATATAGATCTCAATTTTTACTTTGTTGATAGTGTAAAATGTAGAAGGTGTCTATATTATAAAATGGAATTTATTTTGAAATGAAAATCTCCACTGTTGAACTGGTTTCTGAAACAATTTTGCATACGACTCATAACATGTAACCCACGCTTAAGATGAGTCGTAAAAAACGAAACTCCGATCGCCTGATTCCGATACGGCTATACTCTGCGCAGTCATTTATTATTTGGGTTTACGGCACCTGTCGACTTGGTTGTCAGTGTTCGATTTTAATGTGAAACACAATGACGTTTAAAAAATTACCTTTGTAACTATTTTTCTTATTATCTTTTTTATTATTGCATATGCGTTAACAAGTGTATTAGAAAAATCAATATTTATTTTTTTTACATACTGTTTCTACGAATATTATAATCTTAATAAATTGTATATTAGTTTTGTGGATAAGGATTTTAGGTGTAGCGATCATAGAGTTGAATATCTCTAAATAAGTGATTGTTCAATTAAAATAAGTTAACTTTATTTACATTTAATTTAAAAATTTTACTACTATAAGTGCTAATTTATAATCATAATAATAATAATATGTGCACTTAAATATATTTTCAAATATTATAAGAGTCTTGTCTTGTAATTTCTTTGATAAACTAACACAGAGATTATTATTTACGAGTTGACAAATATGTCTTGTTATATTTTATGATACTCGTAATAATAATATTATAATACAGCTAGACGTATTATATATTATCAGACATCGGTGTTCTTTCGACTTCTGTTATATGTAGCGATATGACAAATGTATGGTATGTTGATTTTCATCTGTTATATATGTAAATACGATCGACACCTACCTACTCAATATGAACGAGCGCATCTCTTTTGCCATTGTCGTACGCGCGTTGGCACATGGTTTTATTAATTTTTTAAAATTTTTTTTTTTCATAGATAAAGTCGTGTTTATTTCTGAACATTCTATAATATATATTATTATCATCGTCTGAGATCAATAATTTTTTTTGCATTCGCCCACTGCACGTTGTAAAATCCACTTTATAACCGCAGTAGCGGAGGCTGCTCGACCAACAATAACAAACGCTTTTTGTAATAATCGATAGGCTCTGGTATCCTACATTACTATTCAAGTCACGGCAGCGTCGTGCACACCATCGATATCGAAACAAGTTAACAACAATTCAAAGGTTTTTTTTCTTTTAAATGCCAAAATCCAATATATAATAGATATCTATCTATGGATATTTTACTTAACCTATGGCGATTGCCGTATAACCTTTATGGCAAAACTAATATGTGCATATACGTAGGTACCATGATATTCAAGTGGTATTAAGTATGATGTGATAAAAAACATTAAATTATTTCTTATGTAATTGATGAACTTTAAACATTTTATTCGATGTTTAATTATTATTTATTGTTGTAATGTGTATACGCGTTTGTTATTTTGTGTACTTATATATACTGTAATTACATTAATTGTTATCATAAATATATATTTTTAAATGATCAAAATTTTAAATATATTAATATTCAGTCATATCACGTGTAAAATGAAGTTAATAATTTCTTACGAGTAAAAAGTATTTGATTTTTAGCAAGCACATCAAATATATACCAAACATTTTTTTTAGTCGTTTTTAAAATGTAATGTAATATATATATATATATAATTAATATGATGTTATATTTACATAGTTAATTTCCATCATCCAATGAAATCGTGTATCATTGTATAAATAAAGATTTCATTTCAATATTAAATTTTATGATTTAAGTGTTTTGATCAGTCTTGATATTTTAATTAAAAAAAAAAAAAAATATATACGTTATTTATTAATTTAAATGATTTCTTAACTATGTATGAGCTCATATATTATAATAATAATGTCTAAAATTATTTTTTGGACGGTATAATAAATTGATGTTAGTTAAATCAATCACACTTTAATCGAAATGTTTATTATGCAATATTGAAATATTATTTTTAATCATTGTACAAGTCCGTAATTTATTTCTTTCGTAAAATTAAAAATAAATAATTATAATTTTATTCAAATTTTATAATTATGTATGAAATAATAAAAGAACATGATTGTCTATTACAATCAATTGTCACAATATCATTTTTTCTTTCACCCGAAAATCCTTTGAACTACGTGGAATATTTTATTCAAGAATAGGTCACTGTGAGGGTTACTCAAAAATGGATTATTATTAAACTGCACACGTTTTATGACTGATATTATGTATTTTTCTATCATTTTTTTCTTTCTCTCTCTCAGTATACATTTCAGGGTGGTCTGGTATATTCAAAGCGTGAAATAGTTCCTAAAGATGTAAAAAAAAAAAAATAAAAAACGTGCCTACCGTGCAGTACAACAATTGTCGTGTGCTACAGCAGGGCGACATTGATAGATTGCCATTTGCGCTTCCCCTTCAAAAATTCTTTTTTTTTAACATTCTGTGAATTCGTGTTTCTCTTCTTTTTTAAAATGGATAAGACTTTCATCCGGTTAAAACTGCAGTGTACAAAAGGGTTTATGTACGTGATTCAAAGCGAACGCAAAACGAAATGAACCGGTGCTACACGCTTTTGAAAGTTTTATCGTGAAGGGCGTACAAATATTATGAATCAACGCAAGAGCAAACGAGAAACTGTTCTTCGGATATATTATGTGTTATTATTATATTATTATAGATGAATATCATGTCAAGGCGTTAGTTTCACAAATATCAAAATCGAATTTTCTCGTCGACATAAATACTTTTATGTGCGCAGACATTACTGTTGATTAGAAATCAACCGCGCAAAACGACAGTTTTTTCTGTTTGTATATTAGTTATTGATTATATTCTTTTTTTGTATGAATTAAATGTGTCTCAATTCCAAAACGGACGTTATCTACTGATGCCGCTCTTGGGTAATATTTTTTACGTTACGGCAGTGCGGGGTTTTCGCGTCTACGTAA
The DNA here is from genome assembly GCF_002803265.2 of Melanaphis sacchari. Classification (NCBI taxonomy): domain Eukaryota; kingdom Metazoa; phylum Arthropoda; class Insecta; order Hemiptera; family Aphididae; genus Melanaphis; species Melanaphis sacchari. The sequence continues at coordinate 1,681,341 of NW_020271269.1, read as the reverse complement.
ATAATTTTGTTGACAAATCGACGCGCAATAGCATATTATTGCCTGACAAATCGAATTTCCTAACTTGTGTCGCGGCACATTAATTCGAAGCGCTTAAATACACGCCAACCGCTCTCTCGTTATAATATATTAATAGATCGGAGGAAATAATAAAGGCTCTACAAAGGTCCTTTTCCTCTCCCGCCACTGGTAACCTGCTATGGCAGGGTCACCGCAACTACTGCAGAAGCAGTCCTGAGCTGTTTATCCAGTCGTGGCGTGTTTATTAATTGCCGGTGGATTTGCGAAAGGGTTTACGTATAAAAACCCTCCTGCACCGGCCCACCACTGAGATTTGCAGCTTTTGTCTGCCGGTATTATATACACGTATATTAAACCCGCTCAGGGTCATCTGAACCACCGCTCTCCGAACGATGACTCCAACGCGTAGCGGTGGACTGCTTCATTGTGTATTACTATACTAACTATATTCATGCAGTTGGTTATGTTATGATACCAATACTGTTCAATGCCACGACGACAATAATTAGTATAATAATGATAATAATAATAATAATAATAATAATATACTTTTATATTATTATTGGCTATTTACAATAATTAATAGACCTAGTGGCACGAATTTTATATTTCATAAATATTGAAGTAGAAATTCGTTTTTAATTACGATTGCATATAAATAGAATATCATAGACTATAGCTGGTGCATATATTTGCTTACAACGTGTATACAGTATGCACCTTTGTAAATATTTGTTGTGGACGGACTTATGGTAATATTGCTGTACGCGTATGTAAAGCGATTGACTGGGTATCTCATCACAGTAAATTCATAAAATATAAAATAATTAAAATTGATGGTTTAATTTTAAGTATGGATGATTGCATATTTGTTTAAAAGGTTGAATAACGAGACTAAAGAGAAGTATTTGCTTGTTGTGAATACACCGAGTATTTTGAATCGATACAATTTAGTTTTATAAAACCTTAAAAATATAATTTACTAATGTCTGTGTGTGTTGTTATTAACATTAAATGTTAATTTACAACCAAATTATATAAATGATTATTGTTCACAATATAAAGTAATGTAACAAGTTCTTTTAATTAAACTTTTGTTTTAATCATTTATACAAAACTTATAGCCAATCGTCGTTTACCAATTAACTGTTACGAGGCTTATTAACTTTTGTATATAAAGGCAATAAGTTAATATTCATTTATAATTACTATAAATTTTAATAACAAATATTGTTTTATGGTTATTATTTATTACGCATTATGTTCAAAAAACGTAAAATGGTATATTCGTAAATTGGTTTCGTTAAAATTGCACTTTTTTTTAGAAATATTTTTATTGCTTCATTATTTTATTTAATACTCGCCTATAACCTTAAATCATTCCTAAATTATAAAATATATATTTTTTTACTATAAATTATATCTTTACGGGTGTTATTTGATTTTTTTTTTAAATAATATTTTTAATACTTTAATTTTTCTTATTTTAACTCAGTTATTTTTATAGAAAGGTATCCACTTTATTTTGTACATACAATATCGTAGTTTAAGATGCTTTAAGTGTTATTAATTTAACGGCCTCAAACTAGAAAATTCGATTTTAAAACGGCATTGCTGTCGTTCAAATTGTGTAATTTATTTACAAATAACAACGAACAACAAAATATTTATTTTATTTTCATAAACCCATTGAAATATTGTTAATTTATTTTATCGTCATATTGCTGAACCCCTCTTACCTGTATATAGTATGTTATAATAATATGTGGAGTGTAGGTACCTATACTGTATAAAGTTTGTTTTTTTTCGAATAAATTATCGATAAACATGGTTTCCAACATATTTTTTTTCATATTATGCACTCTTTTAAATTCTACGTCGTTTGCAAAAACGGCCATATGGGGATATATATGTATTTATTTACACGGCAGAATGCGTGTGCATTGTGGCATTTTATTTTATTACACTTATCGTAGTTTTTAACACACACAGAAACATAATTATGCAGCAAATATATAACATTTATGTTATACTAATGACTATTACTCCAATGAATTGTTATTGTTTCATTAACAATTGGCGTATTGGACAATTTTGGTGGAATATCGCAAGAAAATATGATTCAAATCGATTAAATAACCACAATATACCTATTGATATATTTTACAATTTTTTTTAGATCTCATAAAAAAATTTACAAAACGAATATTCGGTCATGTGTGACTGAATATACATAATATATAGGACATCGATAAAATAACTCTAATGAAGACCTATAACTAATAATATGGTCTTAATGCTACATAAATTTATTACATTATAATGAGTTTTGGAATCTTTTAACTTTAATTACGAAGAAAGGATTACTTAAAATTTTAACTGATTTTAATACAGTAAACAGATATTAATTAGATTTTTCCGATTCATTTATTATAATAGTTGAAAACGTAAATATTCTCTTTTTCTGTTTTAATGTTTTGAATTTAATTTCTAATTCAATAAAATCAATTTCTTAATACTAAGTAATTGAATACTTAGGTTTTGGTATTTGGTTTGATCTATACCAATATCACATGTCAATTATCTACATAGATATTTATTTTAATTCATATTTATCTGATTAATTTGGATATTATTTATAGGTACAATATTATGGTATTTATAATTAATGATTATTATGTCTTGAAAAATAAAGTTACATTTTACTGGTGTCCGTTAAAAAATAATAATTGTTAGAATCATTTTTTCGAAAAAAAGAAAAGGTAAAAATAGTTTTTTAGCATTCCATTGTTCATTCGTCGTTTTATTCAAAACAAATCTTGTATAAAAATTGAATTTTTTTAATGTTCTTTGTCCGTTTTCCAACGTCTTGAAACTTTAATATTGCTTTAAACATTTTTATATTTTTAAAAGTTTAAGGACTAAATGAATTTTTTTTTTTAATCAAGTCTTTTTTAAAGTTTAACTTTTTAATTACTAATTTTGTATTTACCTTTATTTGTATTAGTAAAATATTTCCAAAAACAAAATACTTTAACAAGTCATTTATTTATTATTATTTCTTACATTTAATTTTTGTATGTGTAATATATATAATAGTTTTAGTGTATAATATTTCTCAGTTTAAGGTAATATAATATTATAGCAGTGTTTTTTTGATATTTAATAAAAGTTAATTTAATATTAAACTACCCTAAATTCTATTTTATCTATTATTCATTATAAATTTAAATAAATTTAATTCAGGTTTATTATTAAATATGCAAGTTTGAGTGTAATTGATATGTGAAACCTGTTATTCTACTTTTTATTTTTGTTTTTACATTGGTAACTGAGTATGTACTCCGTTAATTCGGATCTCAGACATCATGGCTGAGAAAAAAAAATAATCAAAAACAGCGTGTACATAATTCGTTTAACTAATGTTTAGTTGTTTCGTGAGCCTTATTTTATTTATAAATTATTATGTAATATAAATACTCACTAATGATTTTGAAAATGTCACCACTAAAATTTACGTTCAGTTTATATTGAATATAAAATAAATATGTTATGTGAAACAAAAGAAAAGAGATATTGATTTGTTTATATATATTTTATCATATTTTGATCGAACAGTATTTTCATATTTACATAATATGAATACGTATAATTCATTAAATATCTTACGAAATAAATTTATACAGACCTCTATACGGTAAAATATTAAGTGTTATGCATAAAATCATATTATTTTATTATTATTAAAGAATAAATACCTATACTGTTTTTGTTATATTGAGAAATTACATGTTGTATGCGAATACTATTGTATTATATATAATATTTTGTTATATGATATATAAAAACAATAAATTACTCAGAAAGTCATAAAATTCAGATTTCACAAAAAAATGTCTTAATAATATATATAAATATATATATTTAATTGCATTAATTTATAGAAATTAAATTTTTATGAAATGTTTATAATATTATAATTATTGATATAAAAAAATGTAAGTTACATTTCTGTGATAGGCAAAATTATTCATAAATTAATAAATGATTGGTAAGACCGTGAAAAGACTTAAATATATTACGAATAAAATAATTATTCGTAAAAACTATTTGGTATCTATCTAAGAACTTTTTCTAAAAAAAAAACTAGCTTAATTAAATATTTTATTTTTTTTATAATTTACATGCATATAATATTATATGTTTATAAGAATATTTTATTTAAATGTTAGATACGACAAAATAATTTCAGTAGTCATACAAATTTTTTGGTTACAACCGTTTTAATTTTATATAAATTTAATTAAAATTTGTGTTCATATTAAAAAATTGTTTTTTATTATTTATAACTACAGTTTAATATGTTGAAATTTTATCTATTTAACATCTGGGTATTGTTTAAATTACCTTGATATAGTTCTATACATATACGTTGCTTATAGTTTGTTAATACTTATAAAATAATACGACACATAATCAAAACCTTTTTAGTTTATTTCAACACTCTTTTAAACTGGTTGTATACAATTTAAAACATAAATAGCATTATATTTTAAAATTAAATTTTATGTTATTAATATTAGGTACTTTAATAACAATAATAAAGTTCATTCCTCTTTCGTTGTTGTAAAATATTTAATAGCGATCGAATCGTAACTTTCAAATGTTTTATCTAATATGTGGCATGATGTGTGTCAAACATTGAACAACTCCCATACTGGAAAGTTTGATAGTTTTTACTAAACAATTTTTCTCATGTCCAAGTAGTACGTTTTACGTATATGATTGTTAATATGTATTAAAAATAATTCATTCTCTATTATGTCACTATATTATTATGCACAGTTTTTAAATGTATGATACTATCAGATCGTAAAATGTCGTCGATATATTACCTATGTATGTACTCGTATGTTATATACAGCATAGATTTATATAAGTATAATTCGTTTTCTTCAAAATTACACTTTCGCTCGATCGTGCGTGATAATTTTATGTTCGTAAAATATTATATTATAATTGAGTGTGACATTGGTTGTATAATTAATGATTAAAAGCAACGCGATAATTATCGGTGTAGAAGTTGTAACTTTCCGAATATATACTGTTGTTATTATTATAACTATTATCTTATCACTATTACATTAAGTCTTTGTTACATACACTAATCATGTATCTTACATTATTATAGTATACGGTTTTAAATCTTCTGCGTGTGCGAGGCGCATCCGGTTACAAGGTATATGCACTGCAATAATACGAGGGGTGGTGCAAACAGCGAGCGACCCCCTGCTGGCTGTTTATTCGAAATGGCATTAAACACTGCATCTGGTAGAGTGAATATAAGGGCTTTTGTCGACAAATATACGTGAAATACGATCGGGAACAAATTGACCGGTCGTTTTAGGATGAATGCATGTGACACACAACTATTAAATATTATGTAGGTATATATTACTGTATGTATTTAGAGGTATGTCAAAAATCGTTTACGTGAAAATGTTATATAGACTTGACGTGTGTAGCCCACGTGTGACTTACAGACAGGCCACCAAACCTAGCTCTGAAAATTTAAAATAAAATATTCAAAACAAATGTGTGTTTCAATTAAATTTATTATTCTTAATGTAAATACTTTACATTACTTTGTTCTAAATATCGTATCGATGAGATATTTTGTCGTGTTATTAGTCCTCAAAAATTTGTTGTTTTTTTTTAGTATGATTTTTGAAAACTATTATTTTTTTCGCAGTAAAATGTATAATAATGTTTTGTTGTACACAAATCTAAAAAAAAAGTTATTAATTTTACTTTTTTAATAATAATAAATTTGACCAATTCGAAGGTTTTTGAAATTTATTTATTTGTCTAAATATTTTAAGAGTTGAATAATTGTTTATTCCATTAGGTATTCAAATATTTATTATTTATGTACGTTTTGGTAGGTGGTGGCTATATACTTGTAATTATAGATAGTAAACATTATGCACGTGTGTATGTGAAAGCAAAGACGGAAATAAGACAATTTATATATTTATGCTGTATTATATATTAATATCCATAATGTAATGTATGAAGTCCAATAGCGTTATACTTTAATTTGAATCATTACAGCATTCTATATATTATATGATAATAAACTAATACCTTATTGACTATAATATGAGTTATTGTTGGGTTTTAATGAAATATAATATTATAGACCGTATTAAATTGGCTGTAATTAAATAATAGTATTATTTATACTTTACTTTATCATATTAAGTTGATACTATCGACATACTTAACAATAAATCGTAGTTGTTCGCTTCGTAACACAAAGATGAAAATCAATAATTAAATCGTGACGTGTGTGCGTTAGTGATTTCGCGGCACAAATCGTTGTTTCATTAGGATAATTAAATCAAAGAGAGGACGACACGATGAAGAGCAGTCGTGCCGGCTATTCTGCATTCATTAAATTATACAAACGAAATTGTGACAACTGTCAACAGATCTTTTGAGATTATTGAGATTTTTATGTATGTATATATTATTGAACCATAGCAATTATTTAAACTAAACCTAGTCTTTAGAGTTCACTGCCGCATTGTTATTTTGTAACGACAGACCTTAAATTTAATATTAGATATCATTGCTAGTGCTCGACGGCATTGAAATTTGTGTTTGGAAAACGGATTCATAATTTAACATGAGATCAACGTGGCTGATTATTTTATAGTGCGGTGTCAAATCATTTCAAACAGACCGTGAACTTACACCGAATACTGTCGGAAGAAAAAAATAAATAAAATGAATAAACTCGCACCGGTTAACAATCGTAAATCTCCCGTGAGGATATATTTATATATTATATGAACACGACTATATAACTATACTCGTATACGATACACTTCCGAAAATACGGTTGATCTTCGTAGAAGAGACGTAGGTTGGGAGTAAAGATTAAAGTTATTCGCAGCAATAAAAATTAATGTGCATTATGGCGGTGGCGCTGAAATCGCTAAAATATTGTTGCCGACGAAAACGCGCATGGTATACTAAGACGTGTAGTTTCGGGAAATTGAAAAGTTGTATAAATATTTTATCATTTTCGAAATTCATTGCTGGATTATGATCGCGTAAACTGAGTTGTGCGTCTGCCACGTAGCTTTGTTTATTTCTATTCTATATATTTATAATGTGTTTGGAACCTACAATTTATTTTAAATCATCCCACAGTGCATTTTATCAATAAGGCACTCATTATAATATGTCCCGTATTAAATATAAGAATTGAGATTTTTAAGAGTAAAAATTATTTATTATTTTTTGTTATAAATAATAACTAATACGATGAACAATTGATACGTGAATATAAAATTATATAAGTAGGACAATTTTGAAATTTAGTCGATCTTATTTATTGTATAATTTTTATGATTATTTTGACTGGTAACAAATTTATGTTTTTTATTTTTGACATAATTAGCTATAGTTATTTGTATTAATGCAGATCAATATTATCACAATCATTAAGTTTCATAATAGACTCATATAATTATTATTATTAACATTTTAATTATATTCATTATTTATTTTATTATGTTTATTTAAACTCAATTAACTTAACATATTAATTTAATGAATATAACTAGGTCTCTTAAATTATGAACTTAACCCATGTTCAAACATCGCATCGTTGTGATATTGTTTTTGTTAATTTTAACACTATAATAATTATTTGACATATTTAGTATAGATTAGATAGATAAAGTCATGACAAAATATTTGTCGACATTATAATTTTTCATCGGATAAGTATCACATGACTATAAAATATAATCTTCAACGGAAATTAGATTTTATACGGTTATGTTTAATGTTTGAAGAGACTCGTAAACGGTCTAATGATGATATACGCTGCTGCAGTGACGTCTTTATAACGATTTAAAAGGACTATGAATTGTATATAGAAATCGAGTGTTTATAGTGCTTCTTCGGCATTACATTGGAAAATTACATCCCTACTTTTGGTTAATGTCAACTATTCTGATGACCTTGTTACACTTATCAAATTTGATTTTTATTTTCGGGACGCTGGTTATAAAGTTAGTGTAAGTCAACTTAATTTATGCCCATTTACTTTATAGCATGTTTGTTTCGAATTTATTTTTGAAATGAAAAACATATTTTTGCAATGGTATAAATTACAAATTGTCATTACACTCATAATCATCCCTTTCACGAAAGTTTAAAATAAATATGTCTATAACCAGTTAAAACTAAACGAATTTGATTCTAAGAAGTGATATAAACTATATATGTAATATTCAATATTTGAGTTATGATCGGTTTTCATATTTTTCTTTGTATTTTTCGAAGGGAATAAATTCGTCACAGCAGCTGTTACCATCGTTCTTGAACTGTACTACAGACCGCATATATCCAAAATTTTGAACTTTCGAATATAATATAATATTGGTATAACTGTATAAGTGCATCAGTGTGTCTACGGCGACCGAAAATATACGTATATATGTTTTCTTGAATGGTAAATACGTGGTTCGTAATATCAAAGTGTATTTAATGTGACTGCAAAGATGTAATATATATTACAGGTCTATGATGATTCGTACGCATGATTAACCTAGCCAGTTACTATGTAGTTAATTATAGCTCTATATAATATATGCCTGCGGCTTCTTAGTCGTTTACCTCTTTAGTTGTATTTGTTGTATTATAATGTTCAGAATTTGATTCTAGTTATCAGTCTATTGATTTTATTATAAGCACCTATCTAAATGTATCCTTTTTATTCAAATTTTCAGTATAATAATGATAATAAAATAAATATCGTATTCTATCAATATATTCAAATATTTCGATAGTTAAAATTTAAATATTATATTTATAAAATAATTATTCTATATTATCATACTTACTATGTTCGTTAATCACATATATAATATATTTACTAAGATGTTTTTATTTATATTATTATTTTCATGGAAGAAAACAAAATTTAACGTGTATAACGTATATTATATTATACGATAAACGTATGTTATGTGTGTCAAGTATGATGATATCGGATGAGGGCATATTGCGAAGCGTACAACCTATGTATGTGCTCGCTGTGGTTTTTAATAGTTCCTATTAATTACAGTATAATTTTCCTCTCGAGTTACTAGGACATTATATCTTAACGGCTCGCATATCGTGTTATTGCTCATCGCTAGAAGTTCCCGAGTGGCTTCGCTGCAGATATTATACATTTTATAGCTGTAGGAATTAATTAATTAAATAACCAAACTGCACATCATATGAACCCATAGTTAAATTTGCCACAGTATGGCTTAAATCTAAAATTAGTGGAAAGAGCAATGTGGCGCAGTATTTTTTACATAAATATTAATATAAACTTTGTACGAATCTCAGTATACCGATAATTCTTCTACAACAATATTTTGAAAATGTTCGAAGTCAACAAACAATATATTAAAAATAATGGTATTTAATGTAATATTTTTATAAACAGATATATTTTATTATAAATTAAAATATTTATTGTAAATCAGAATTAAAAACAATTAATATAGAAAATTGCAAAAGTTGTACAATACCTATGAATTCTATCATTGTTTAAATTAAAATATTATGTTTGTCATAAAATTTACTTATGCTTCAAGAATTTAGGCTTATTCTTTATTCAAAAATTTCACAAATTTAACTCCCAAAAATACTTTTATTTATTTATTTTTACATGTATTTTATTATAACTTTAGAATGGGTTCTTCATTTTATCATTAATCTTTTTAATATGTTCGTATAATAGTATTTATTAAAATATGATGTTTATAATATACATTAAATTTTAATGTGAATTTGTTTGTTTTTAGGACAATATAGAAAACCAAGAATCACTGAGCATCCTACTGATATAACAGTACCGAAAAATGAGCCGATCACTTTGGGGTGTAAGGCTGAAGGCCGGCCAGAGCCGACGATCGAATGGTATAAAGACGGTGAATTGTTAAAAATCCCACCAAATGGTGTGGCGGCTGGTGGAGGTGGTGATAACGGAGCCAGATCTTCGCAGAAAGTAATTCTATCCGATGGTTCTCTGTTTTTCTTGCGAGTGGCGCACAACAAAAAGGAACAGGACAGTGGCGTTTATTGGTGTGTTGCCAAAAACGTAGCTGGTACAGAAGTAAGCCGAAATGCAACTCTTCAAGTAGCAGGTAATTTTTTTAAATAATTTATTTTTATTTTATGAAAAAATGGCTACTTTAAGCCACTGGAAAGCGTATGATGAAAATGGCATTTCTTCTCAATTTACCATTTTATATTAATTAATATAACAGAAATTTTATGTCTAGGCAATAGGCATTACTCACGTCATAATAGGTGTTAAAAATGCGAACACACCTGATGCTAATAACATGTACCTATATACCTTTACTATATTAACAGAATATATACGTAATTTTATACAATTTAATATAATCAGAATAATGATTATTCTTGTAAAAAAAATAAAAATATTATTTGATTTTTCTAAAAATAAAATTTATTGAATTTTCTTTAGTAGGTAAAAAAACATTTTTTAAACTAAGTATGAAAATAAAATAAAAATGATGGTTACTGTTTTAAATTTTTTGATTTCATGTTATATTATGACTTCAAAATTGTAGAAAATAATTCGGAAGTTTTTATATTATATAATTAAATACAACTTATGTTATATATTCGTAAATCGTATAATTCGTGAGAAGTGAATAAATTAAATGAGATTTACAGCATAAATATTGCAAGTTTGTACGAATGTTGGTCTTAATTTTGTTGGATATGTCTTTTTTATGACTTTGAGTCTTTTATTTACACGCGTTCCCGAATTTTTATGAAGGAGTTACCCTTTGTGGACGCAACTCCTTCCACTCTTTTTACGACACAAACTTTTTGCTCCCCTTTTTCTTTTGCTTAGTAAAATTTGCGTTTTACAGCCCAAAAGACAGCCTGTAGCATACATAAAGGCGACCTCGGTTTTACTTACCAATACCAGAAAGCTTAACTTTTTGTGACTTCTAGATTTTATGTGAAGAACATGACACTATTTTTGTAGTCTAAAGAAAATAATATTAAAAAAAAAATCTTGTGTTTTAATTTTAAAATCACTTTTTAAAATGATTTTGTGCGTCAATTTAAAAGTAAAGTTTATTGTTTTTTACTTTTAGAAAGTGTTAACAGTAAAATACTTTTTTATAAAGTATTGTTGTTGCACTTAAAAATATTTTAATGGATTATAATACAAGAATTGTTCTCAATAAATAAAATAATTTGTATTTTTTATGATTAATAATTACATTCTTATACTGAATAACCATAAGGTACGTTATTGAAAATATAGATCGTATATTATACGATTGCTTTTCTAACATTTTCTTAATTCTAGAATTTGTGTATTTTAAAATAATTAATACGAGCCATTATATGAATTACAAAATTATAAAATAATTAAACTCAAAGAATACTGAATTGGTATGATTAATTTTAGCTATGATAGTATAAAGAAGATTAAAATTCAATAATGATCAATTCCTTTAATTTTTTTCGTCTTTACTTATAATAGTTGTGGAGTATACAAAAACAATTATTCTAGGTGTTATATCGAACGCTGTCTTCTGATAGCCTTATGTTTCTAAACAACAAAGGACCTCGTTGAAAGTTTAACTAAATTGTTTAAGTATTATATTCATTTATAGAATTATATACTACGTTATCTAAGGAATGCGCTGGAGATAAAACTTGTACACTATGCAGTATAATGAACAGAGTTTTCGCGTAATACGCGTACATATAATTATACAAATAATCGCATTTGATTTTGTATTCATCGTTCATTGATTGGCATACACGACGTGTCCACCGCGAATACGAGTTACTATCTCCCTTTCATATTATGGGTAGACCCGCGGCTGGTTGAGGGAACAGTGGTTAAACACGACGTCCATTATCCTATGTGCACGTTAAAATCACCAATTCGTCGTTAATTTGATCGACAGACAGACCTATCAAATCCAATTATGCGTGTACAAAATTAATTCGTGAGTTATATATACATAACTAGTACCTATAATATATATCCATGTGTCATTTTGTGCTGTTTGCGATTAGTCTATGAGTTCAGGCCATAAGTTTTTCACGCGTTCGCATAGCGCAATACATTTCAACCCCTTGGCGTTCTGTTAATTTATTTTCCAATGATCTTGGCTCCCCGGAAAATATCTAATTAAGGCCGCTGCAGTTTTCCCCTTTTTTGCACGTTTACGTTATCCTTTATCTAATATTATATGTATTTCTCAATCGTGTTCAATGCGAAAAAAATAATATAGGACGTTTTATCTCTCTAACCCCGTTTCCAGGTAAGAAAGAGAGAGAGAATTTATGTAGTAGATGATTAATGGTGTATCAGTAAGAAAAGATGGTTTCAATTATTTTGTGATTTTTTCCCTTTTTTTTCACAATTCAGTTAAAATTTATCAGGAAATTGATTTTTTTTCGGACACACGTTTGATATATGATAGATACACATACATTAAAATGACGTTTGTGGTATTGTGAAATGTCATAACCAATTTTTCAATTTATTTTTCTAAAATTCACGTTAAGAATTTAATCGATTCCGATTTCATAGTTCTTAAGTTAAATAAGTTAAATAAAAAAGAATAGTGTGCTAAAGAATAATCAGCAAATAACAATAATATTAAATTTGTTTCATGAAAATTGTTAAATTAATGAAAAAAATGAAATAAATATATTCATGATAAAAATTTTAAATTTTTATTTAACTGTGTAAAATAATTTTTCTTTACTTAATTTTTAATTATCAAATGTATTATATTTTTAAAACGAAGAAATTCACTATTTTATAATTGAATTTTAATTTTTGACATTTAATTTAATTTAAATATCTAAATTTCATTCGTGTATAAATAAAATTTTTTAAAGTTGGATTGGAATTTTACTCACAAAACAAATATGCTTTTTCATTAATGAGTAATTATTAAAAAAAAATATATGCAATTCAATAACTTTAAACTTCTAAACAAAATAAAATAAAGTATTCATTTATATAGTTAGATTTGAAGCTATTATATTAAAAAATATAATTAATTAAAACAATTTATATTTTCGATGACATTTTTATATTTTATACATTTAAAGAATACAATCATTTAACTTATTTGAAATTTATCCAACATTATTTTTCCTTTAAAGGTGTTTTATGAGACTATATTAATTAAATATACGTTTTAGGTTTTACTATTTTAATTGCATTTTAAGCTTTTAGTTAACTTGCTATTAATAGTACCATTTATCAAGCATTATGAGCCATGAATATGTTCATATCATCCGAAAATATTAAACAATTATTAAATATTAAAATATTGTGTAAAATAATTTATAACTAAATTTTATTTTTATACCATAAAGCATAACGCAAAAATGTTTGTTATGAAAAATGAAATTATCTCTTAGAGTTCTTTTCTTGTTAGTTTATGAAGTCCTGAATAATTACAACAGTGATTTACGTATATATAAGGAGGGGATCCGTTTCAGGGTATGATATGATCGCCCTTCCGGAAAACAAAAAAAGGGGAAAGTGAGAACGATCCAAATATACATATATATATATATTTATGCACGCATATAAAATACCTGTCTAGCCGACAGGTCAATTGAAGTACTGCCATCTTCATTAAAGCAATTACCTGCAAACAAAAATCATTTAAATCGTTAAATTTTCTGCGGTATACTTTTAGTATCTATTGTATTAGTTTTAGCGTTACGATTCGTATCATAAGATATTAAGTCACAGATTTGTTATATACTTACTCACAATGCTGACAAATATGTATTTTTAGAAACTATATACTCGGAACGTTAAAAATTAAAAAAATGTAAAAACTTTTTTTATTTTAACAGTTGACGTTTTCTTCTCTCTTTGTAGTAACATTACTCGTTCGGCATGCCTGGTATGCATACGATTCCATTAAGAAATATATTCATTGATCCTTCCCTGCTGTTTGTGGCATACATACGTCCGTATTATTATTATTATTATATTAAAAGAGAAATGGAGTAATGGATGGTGTGTATCGTGTGTACATATATGTGTATTGAAGTGGGTATCACCACTTTTGACGCAAAATCTGCAATGGAGAGAGAGAGAGAGAGAGAGTAAGAGTGTGTGTGTGAGCGCACTAGCTACAGGGATGTAGCTGGGTACCTGCTACGGAAAGCTTTGTGGGGGAAGTTTTCTGGTTGCCCGGCAACCGGCTCCCTCTTTTTGTTACTACATATATATATATAGCTTCGTGGCCTTTGCTACCTTGTGCATTAATTGAACTTGAACCTCGCTTACACAATCTTTGTGAGTTGATGTTTTTACGCCAAACAGTTTTTGATGATAGCTATAAATAAAACAACAACAAAATCTTTTGTTCTGTCTATAGAAACGTTTATAAAAGTCACTGTTTTCATAATTAATTGTAGAATAAATATCATTGCTTTGATATTTTTAAATCCAAAATTAGTATATCATACTTATTATTACCTAGTTTGTTTTTTGAAAAAATAGTCTGTACTTAAAAAAATTATCTACCTCATAATATTTCCAATATTATAGTTTTTTTTTTTTTTTTTTTATCATTAAAATAGCTGTTTACTTTTATAGTGTTTTAAATTAAAAGCAAATCCACAAAATTATATTGCGTTGGTTTTTCAAGACTCATAATATTTCTTAAACCATTGCGGATTATCATATCTTAAATTAGGAAAAAAATAAGTTACCTAATGTTTTCGATTATTGTAATTTGTAGTTCTTATAAATTCTATGTACTAATGGGTATTTGTTGTGTCAAATTTGACAAACATAATACTATAATAAATAAATTGGGCATAGACCTAAGAAAGTTGAATATATTTCAACAGTAAATACCAGTGATTACAGCCGACACCACCTACCTATTTAGCACTTAAAATATGTGCATAATAATGTGATCTCATAATAGTAACTTACGCTTGGTTATTAAAATATCGAACACTGACAAATGTCTGGTTCCTTTATCGCGCAGTGAACATTCAGGACTGCACTCGGTTATTTATTAAAATTCGAATGTTTTTATATAATTCAAAGGTCAGATAAAAAAAAAATCATCATTTTTTTTTTTGTATCGTTAAACTCGATGTACTTGTACCAGTACCACTATGAATATTATAAAGTTGAAGTACAAGTATTATTATTAGTATCTTTCTCGTCGTTTGAGCGTATCTAAATATATATAGCATTAATATAATATATTGATTTACAAAGCGATTATTATTGTTTCAAATTGCTATATAGTATTATCTGTGTATATATACATGTATACGTAAAACGTCTCGAGGTAGACCCCATGCCACGGGGGAGCGTGGGACGGGGCACCGAGGTGGCTACTTATTTTGAGTAATTGCGTTTTTACGCCGGCGTTCAATTATTATCGGCTCGTACCGATAAATCATGTGTCTGATTCATTAGACCAGCAATAATTCAAATATTGTACTGCTGGCATTCCGAGTGTACTTAACATATAGATAGCCGCAGTAGGCAACACGCGGTGTTTGTATGTGTGAAAAGGTGTGTCTCATCTTTATATTATATATTTGTATGTCCGGCGTGGGCGATATAAAATAATATTATGTGCCCTAAAAGTCTCTGCGGCAACAAAGCCTGTTCCTTACGCCTTCTCGTATATATCGAAAAACTATGCAGCTAGTTTAGAAGTATAAAACACGTGCTCGTGACAAATTCCGATTTGAGTTAACTTCTAAAATTGTTTTTTTTTCAAATATAGTTTTCATTGTATTTAAATCATGTAATACCTACCTATATATATATTATCTTTATGTAGATATATTGAAGCAGTAACATCGTTGGTCGTGTGACATCTGCTGTAGGTTATATTTTCTTTTCGATATATATTAGGAATTATTAGGAATCAGCTGTTTCGTCGCGACAGCTGCACTCTTCGTTTCGAATAACGCCATATTATATTCGATTCAAATGATTCACTGCGCCGAAAAAAAATTGATCTCTCGTTGACATCGCTATCGCGTGTGTTCTATATAATAGCAAGTATAACAGCGGGGTGTACTATCATCAGCGACGACTCTTCCGCGCCAAAACACACTGTGTTGATCCGATAGTACAGCCGAAATTGAAAAAAAAAGTCTTTGACGAGACATTAGATCGTATTTCTGCTAAACGGACCATGAACGAGAGGGTAACAAATTTAATCTGGATTTTTCGGGGTTGAGGAACGAAATTCGGTTTGGTCCTTGGTGGTGAAGTCTGTGTGTTATGTAGATTCGAAGCGTGCGTTTTTTGACCGCGAAATTTTGTTCTTACTCAAATGCGCGTCTGTTGTCATCTTGATACTATGATGAAAAATATAGTTTCAAGTTCTCCAACCGTAGTTACTTTGTATAATATGTTATTATTATTGTGGGTATGTAAATAAATCAAATTTTTAATGGATTTTGACAGCGCGCTCTTTTAGCTGTATATGAGTAAATATTTATATTATATGGATGCAATTAGAAAAACAAAAATTTGAACTTTTAACATGAGCCGTTTTTTGGACAAGCATTTTGAGTTCATTACAATCGATTGTTCAGTCCCTAGGGTAACATGGTCACCGATCTAATTGCCATCTTTGTTGTATGGAGATTTGCCCCTACAATGATTCATTATAAATATCTGACGGGGGTAGCGCGAATAGGGGTTCCCAAAAAAATAAATTAATATAAATCGGAAGAAAGCGCATAATACAAATTACTATCAGATAATGTGAAACCGTGATAATTTTGTTATTCCGAAACCCAGCCTAATGACCTGGAAAACGGATTTTGGATGGGTTTTTTATTTGCCTTGATTTTAAAATAACTTGAAAATGATTTCATTATTATTTTTTATTCATTTCTGTTTTTTTTTTTTTTTAATTTTAAATGTTCTTTTAATGAGTACTTGTGAATTTAACCTTAAATTTGTTTATAATAACTGCTGTTCTTCTTTTCAGTCAATTTATTTTTCTCTGTATATTCTTTTCAGATTTCATATTATTAAACATGAATTGTAGTAAATTATATTATATATGTTGATAACCAATGGTTGATCATTGTACAACAGCCCTCTTTTGACAACCAATCTAAATTGGTCACGTGTCCCAAAGTTATCTCGTGTTTACTGATATAGTGTGGGGACTTGTAGATATTGATACGCTTGTTGTTTGACTTATTAGTTCTGTATAAACGCCAATGTTCACGGTTCAATTTAGTGTCGTGCTAAATGTTGCCGTTTTGTTACTATCCCTCTCTTATTCTCTCTTATTATATCGAGACCGCTTTATTTATAACAGGCCAATAGGAAATTCAATAATTACACTACTATAATATAATATATCAGTGATTCTCGTTACCGGTTGAGTTTATACAAATTCAATAGTTATGCAAATTTCAATAGGGGTATATTTGATCGTTTCAACTCTCATATTGTTATTAATATAATGCGTATATACGTAGTTTTTAAAATTAGGTCCATTTATAGTCGCAGTTAACAGGAATTTACATGTTTATGTAATATTATTATTTTATAGCTCATAATGGTTTCATAACCAAACTTGAATTGCATGTTTTGAATCAATTAAGTTTCGTTGTATCGCAGTATATAATATTATCGTATACTGCTTCATATTATAGTAGTACGAAGTACCTACCTAAAATATAATGATATTCGTATTTCGTATGCAATCATAAATTAATCGCATACACGTTTGTAACTTAAAACTATTATTTGATTTTAAAACAAAATATATTATTTATCTTCTAAATTTAGTTGATTTAGATCTTGATAAAAAAATGTCTATGGTGATATACATACTCGTATATTTAAAAAGAAATATCTTATTCGCTCATTTCTATTTACTTACCTATTTAGTATTAATTTTTTACATAATTATATATTTTATTCATTATAATTTACAATATAATACATATAATAGGTATACAAATATGTATCATATAGAATGTAGTTAACATCAGTGAGTCTGTAAAATTATAAGTTGATGTTGGCGTAATTTATTATATTATTGGAATTTTATGTTTTCATTGGATCCGTTTTTTCTTTTTTTATACAATTGTCATAATGTTGTCTATGAATGTTTAATACAGTTTGATTTCTCGCGCTTCTCAAATACCTACTTATTTTAATCATACTATACTATACCAGTTTACATAATTAGGTTAAGTTTTCAAATAATGACATTTATTTATCGTATATTTTAAATATATTTTTAAGCTAGCTTACGCTTTATTACATACAATAAAAACACGTATTATTAAAACCGACAACTACAGAGGTCATTGAGTTAAAAATTAACACGAACTTGCTAAAATTATCGTATTATTACATATTTTGTTAATACGTTATGTACGGAGGTTGTAAT
The DNA here is from genome assembly GCF_002803265.2 of Melanaphis sacchari. Classification (NCBI taxonomy): domain Eukaryota; kingdom Metazoa; phylum Arthropoda; class Insecta; order Hemiptera; family Aphididae; genus Melanaphis; species Melanaphis sacchari. Next base: position 1,662,793 of record NW_020271269.1, on the reverse strand, counting down.
GGACCTGAACGACTAAACTATACATATAATAATGTGTATAAAAAAGAAAACTATCACGGCATGATTTATTTATTTAAATGGAATTTTACTTGGTTCGATTTTGTATTGTTGATTTATGATATATAGTTATAAACATTTTGTTTTTATTTTTTCTGTCTGCAACAGCGTTAAATTTCATACGAGTATTTTATATGTTGAAAAATAATCAAAAGACACAAATTGTATTTGAAAACCTATAATATCAAATGTTTTGTAAGATCATAACTTTAATTATTTAAAAAATAAACTAACTAATTAAATTAGATGATTTATATTTTATTGTTATTATTAAAAATAATATTTTTGATATGCTATTTTTAGTTTTAATCACATAAATATCGATTATTTAATGTTTAGATTTTTCTTTTGTAAATATATTAATTACTTATTTCTTCTAAAACTATATATTTATTTGTCAACGCAATAATTATAACTTTGATTAATTATTTTATTAAAATATCTATAAATAATAATTACTTATGTTTCACAGTATATTTGATCATATTATAATAATTATTATTATTATCTTGGGTGTTAGAATATTCTTATAATAAACTTTCTGATATTGTCGTAGTGTTATACGGGTAAGCATTAACATATCGAAACTAAAACCATTTATTCGCACATAATTTATGGAGACTGCGTATGATTAATTTAAGAAGTTTATAACAAATTATAAATAGTTGGTATTTTTACCACTCAGTTTTTTTTTTTTTTTAATATCTTCAAACACTTACTAGTTTTAACTCGTATACTTTGTTCGTATATATTTTACGGTCTATTAATATATTTTACGAATATAAGCATTATGCAAGTGAAAAATATTAATCGCTGCATTTTGTAGTGAAATTAATTCAGTAGGTATTAAAAATAAAATAAACTGACAGCATTTTTAGTCATTTCATCTGTTTTAATATATCTATGCAGTACCTATCTGATAAACGACCATTAGGATGAATTTTCTGGTATTCATTAATCCTGAGAGCGGATGCTTACCAAAATCCGGTAAAAACTTTATTTATCATTAGGTGTACTTATATAATATAGTGTTGGTACATTGTATAGTACGCATTTCGACATAAAATAATTATTATTATTAGCCGTTTGAAAAGCACCCCCGCGGTAAGCCACTCATGTAATCTGATACCACAACTATATTCAGCTTTGATAATAATTGTACACACAATATGCATAATATAATATATATTCATATGATGGTGTTCTAGAGACTGTAGATATTTCCTGTTGAGAGTTATATTACGCGCACGCGATCGCCATCGTTTTATCTCTCGTGTAGTTTTAATTACAATTAATTTAGCGGATAAGTATTTATTTTTAACTGTACCGTGTGTAATGTGAGTAGGTGTTACACCTATAATAGGCGTGTAGTATGAATTGTTTTCGCTTTTTTTTTCATACAATAAATTACTAAAACATTTTTTAATAACATTATTCCATATTACATACGTTAGGCAGAAATAGATATATGTAAATATGTATAAATGTTACACGTTTCGTACAAGATTACGCAAATATGTGATGTGTAAGGGAAAGTTGTTTTATGAAAATTCAATACATAAACATGTCTTATATTACTTATTTTTCTCAAAACTCATTTTTAGCAGTTAGGACGATAGTGGGGCGGTTAACGCGCAACAGTATATAATATATTATTTACAATAACCATTAGAAATTAAAATATCGATTTAATTTGAAAACGTGTTATTAATTAACTTATATGTATCTTATAAATACTAAGTCATCATGATAGTTTAATCTTTTTTATAGTTCATTAATAAAATAATTTTGAAATGCTTAAATACGTTTTTCGAAAGATTTTTTGTTGATCTTTATTATTATAGGTTCATATTGCAATTTTTGTGTTCTTTCTACCTATTGATATTATCTATTACTGTTTCATTAAATTTTTAATTTTTTGGTGCAGATATTATAACAAAGTTGAAAACTATCATACTGTGTGGCGTTGATATGTCATTTAGTATTAATTATCTGTATCAACTTGTATTTATATATAAAACATGGTTGTGCATTTTACAATAAATTATTGTTAATGCTCGAGTTCTTTACTATACCTACCTAATTTGAACTTTGGACTAAATATAGAAACGACCGTGGCGGGTAGATAATGATAGTGAGTAGAATGCGAATTCGTGTATCTTTCCGAATTGGACGTGTAATAGGCTGGATAAAAGTACGTTTCCGGTTTCGTTTTATGGTCAAAACAAAAGAAAGTCTATTTTGTCTAGTTCAATACATTCAACGAACAAAATGACCGTTACACACACACAAATATAAATACTGTGGTTATATGCTTAGTGCCTAGTGCCTACATAGTACATATATATTATATATTATAGGTATAGATAGAATTCATATACCTCTCGTATTTTACCCGTCATGTATATATATACTTATAAAACATTTTGTATTTATATTATATATATGAAACATTTTTTCAGAAGCCGTTGTATTTGTACTGCACTCGTGTGTGAGCCTTACTCCCACGCAAAGTCACAAATTCACCGGTTTTGTTATTTATTTTATTTTTTCACTTATTCATTTCAAGTGGTGGTCATAGTAGTTTTCAGACCGTCAAACAAACATTCGAAATAGTCTGGTCTACATGGTCAACACTAAGTCGGTAGTATGGTATCGGCGACGGTGGTCTTATAAGCACCTACTAATAATCAACATAAATAACGAAATGAAAGGTACCCTCTGTATAATGTACACATAATAGTATAATACCATAGTTATATAGAATAATAATATAATAGAGATTAGTGGTCTTTTATTTTAACCAAGTTAACAGAGACACGGAATAATTAATTTCAAAATAAAAATTATTTATTTTTATGGAATATAAATACAAAAATAATAAAATCATGCATACGTTTAAATAAATAAATAAAAATAAAATACAATGATATTCATAGAAGTAAAATAAAACCAATAATTTATTTATTTATTTTTTTTATATTTAATCTAGAGGAATTGAATTTTTCTTAGATTCGTAAAAACAAATTAAACAATGTCTAAATTTATATGTACATTGAAATAATAGACATAAGCATATATTATATATGTATGATAGTTTATGTTTTAGTTATTACTTGGAAGTTGAAAAAAGTTATTTAAAAAATATAATTAATAATAATTGTGAAGAAGAGTGATATATTCATAACAAAATCTAATAATCAAAGCAACTTGGTGAATTTATAAATGAAAACACTGTCACCGAGTTGATTTATTTAAAAAGTTACTTTACAATACATTAAATTTAAAGTTTTTATGATATAATAACAGTAATTTATAATATTTAAATAGATGTTTTGTCTTACGCAAGAGTTACAATTTTCTTTTTAATTTCAATTTCTTAAATGTGGCAGAGTCATAATGTTTAAAAATTATTATAAGTTAATTTTTTTTTTGGCTAAATAATATTTATTTTAAATAATATTTTTTCTTTGTATACTAACATTTTTTGCGTAAAATAATCAATATTTTAATGAATTTTAAATTAAATAATTTTTTATAATACTTATAATTACAATGTTTAAAAATAACAATTACGATTTAATTTAAACGATATTTTGTTTTAAAGGACTTGTTTTACTCTAGATTTTTGACTTCTATAGTAATTCAACCAGAAATACAGAAAATAATTAAATTTTAGTATTATAATATTCAAACTACATATTTTTCAAAATAAAAATAATATATCAAACTCGGGTTTTAAAACAGGTTTAGGTGTATAAATATTTAAGAGTTTACATTTAAGTCTTTGTTAAATGTACCTATTGTAAATAGTAAAAAAAAAAAAGATTTTATAGTTAATATCAAATAAAATTTTCAAATTAAATCCAGTCCGTTGTCACGAGTAACTTTTAATGAATGTCATCCGGTTCAGTTCGAACTGCAGTATACATAATAATAGTAGATACTGTCAGGCCTTTAAAAATTAATGACCTCATGTTTTAGTTTGAGTAGTTATTTAAATCTAAACAAATCAAATAGTGTACGTGTAGAAAACAAATTATTATTTAAAGTTTATATAGTATTTATCATCATCACTTTACGCATATTACTTAAGTGCTTACGTTTAAAGTTTTATAGGTTTAGATTTTAAAATTAAATTTGTCGGAAACATATGCCTATTAGACTCGTGGTTATCATCATACAACATTAACTTTCATTCGCAAATTCGCAATTAATTCGTCAAATTAAAAATTCTTCGTGGTTTTTGTGTTAATGATTTATAATTGAGAAATTACTGTTTATAATTTTTCGTTAATAAACTATCTTATTAATTTTTAACCACTCTTTGAATAAATAGTTTCTATATGTTATGATTTATTATTTTAAGAACTTCTTGTTATTTTTAAAAATGTATATTATATTTATTCCAATAATTAATATACTTGTGATATAAGAAAAATCCACAGCAAATATATTAGTTTTTAATTTAATATATTTAGTTAAGTGTGTAGGCTTGTAATAACATTTATATTTAACGAGTAATAAGAAAATATAATATTTTATTTTTGAGTAGGTATAATTTGGTTATTGACTGATATTATTTATGTGTATTAAACACACTATTGATATTATAATTTAGGATGCTTCTGTGCATGAAATTTTTTTAATAAAACCAAAAAAACAATAATAAAATAAAAAGATATTGCTTGATTTTTGGCTCACATTGTTTTTATGTTTTTCTGTGTTATATTTAAGGTAACCAGACATAATCTTCTACGAGGATTCGTCCTCTATTTATTAATGTCTTCATTTGTCAAGGGTTTTTAAACAAACAAATTTAAATGTCTTCTTTTTTATATGTATTTTGTATTTTATATTATAAGTAGTTGTATAAAAATTAAAAATTAAAATTCGTTTTTTTAAAAAATAATTTATATAAGCAGTGATAACATAAATAGTGGATAATACAATTCTTATTTTATATGATAAGATTTATAAAAAAGTTGCTTATTATTGTTATTAGAATAATTCAAACATAAATACTCTATAGAGTATGCTAGATTGCTAGAGCAACAACTAAATGTTGCTGTGATTTAATATAATCAGGTTTAAAGTACTTTAAAATACGTATAACAAAATTAAAACGAAATGCGATGATTGAACAAAATAATAAAATTTAAAGTAATTTAATCTATCTGTTTGATTATTTATTATTTTTAAAATTATTACAGGTATTTAAATTAATAGATATCCTGAAATCTATTTTATTAAATCACAATAAAGTAAAAAAATATGTAACTTTAAGTCCCTAAATGTTGTTATTTTTACTATTATTTGACCACGTTTAAAATTTAAAAATATTAATAAACATTAGAAATTATGCATATTTTTTTCAAAAATCTCTAAATAAGTTGTTATTGTTTTTTTTTTTTATTAATCAAAACATATCATCATTTTCTGAAATCTTAAAAACTATACAGTTTTTTTTTTTTTTTACTATAGTATAGAGAGAATATTCTCACTTGTAACTATTCAATGTAAAGAATTTAACCATATCTGGTTGGAAAATATTAAGGGTGTTATAATGGTCTAATTTAATTTTAAACATTTTAAGTTTACTGATTTTTTTAAATATTTGAAAGATGAAAATATAATTATGTTTTCAATGAAATATCTAGTGCTGATAAGTATGGCTTGAGTTCTAATTAATGTTATAAAGTTTCCAGTGTAGAGAAATTTTGAAAGATTAAAAATGAAGTTTGTTTATTTGTTTAGTTTTGGGCGGTATATATATATATATTGTTAATATTAGCATTAAATAAATATACAGTATATGTAAATAGATATGTTAGAGTAGTTAGACTTTATATTTAGACATGCTAACTACCTACTATGTTTTAATTAGAAAACTGTGAGCGCAATAACTCAATAGTGTAAAATACATGGATGTTTGTATATTAGCAATAATTTTAGTATATCCCTAAAATAATTTGTAAAAATGTTCTCTTTTTTTTAAAAGATACATCTGGTTATCCTAACTATATAGGTTTTGTTGGACTTAGGAAAACAACATACAAAATATCCCTTGTTACTTGAACTATATATATAGATGTGTACGCAAAAGATATTTCATTATAATATTATTCTTTTAAGAATAAGCCGGGTATACGGATTTCACTGGCACAACAAAAACTTGATTCCTGGGTTTCTATCACAGTTCAACTAACTGGTCTCCGAACTTTGACCAAAACTTTGTTTCTTTTGAGAATTATTTTTTCCTTTTCTCGCATTCATTGGAATGCAGCTGTTTCCAAATGTCTGACGCGTGACAGCAATGCCGGATTTCCATTCGGGAAGTTAGCCAAAACTTCTATAGCTGAGGATCCCAGAGTAAAAAGAATTAGCCAAATGATTCGTCTAAAATGTGGTATGTTTGTTTTTTTTTTACTCCTCACCAAATATACGAAGAAAAGTTAACACAAAATAGTGTCGTTAATCAGCCTAAACCAAAACCTACTGGGTGTCGTTTCCAGGAAACCGACGGCAGGCTTCTCGGTGATTAATGAACTCTCGGGCAGGGAAATGTGTCAGAATTTCCCCTAACTGCCTCCCCTATTTACACAGACTTTCTATACCCCCAAAGGAGCTATTCTCACACTAGAAAATTATTGTTGTGGAGTGTGGTTTCGAACCATTTGTCATTCAAAATAATAATTTTTTACAAAATTTTCATAAATTAATATAATTTTTGTCAATACTTGCTTATACGTTCGTGAGTGTAGAGCAAAATACAGCAAAATATTAGTATTCTTAAAACACAATATAAATATGCACTACGAAGTACTTATAATATAATGTTTTCATGTATTAAATTTAATATAGTAGTTTAGAATTTCCATAAATTAAATAATAAAAAATAAATGAATCGAAAAATAATAGTTAGTTAATAAAAATAATATTAGTTTATAGTAATTATCTACTACTACATTTTTTAAATGCATAGTTTATCGAAATAATGAATTTGAGCTTGTAGTTAAAATTTTTGATCAAAAAACAAATATTTAAACAACACTACAATGTTAATTAAAATATTAGAAATTAATCATTATAATAATGGTATTTTATGATATAATTAGATGTATACTTAAATCTAATTCATTAAATTAATTTAATAAATAAAGCATATAGAAAAAATAGAAAAATAGATTTATGATACATTAGCTAATTAATTTAGAAATTTAAAAGTTTAACTGCTAGAATCATTTTATTTTTAGCGTATAGACAAAATTGAGTAAAGTCACGTGACTTTCATTATTAAATGAAATTCGATAATTTTATAAACTTTAACACTTTTTGAAGCTAATTAAAGTTAGGTAATATGTACTATAATTTATATTAATCCAAAGAGCTTAATTAATTATAGTAAAGGATTTTAATATACTTTGTTCTCATAAAAGGTCACTAACACTCGAGATTTTAAGTATCAATCCCTAGCTCTTTAATGTCTTTCCTTTGACAATATTGTACACGAAGAATAAAAATATTTATAAAGATATTTTTAAACTTTATTTTATTAATAAATGCACAATTTTAACACAACATATCTATATTTTGTTGTCAATATCTTATCCTTGAAAAGATATTAGTTTCACATAATATAACAACATAATGAAAATTTATTGGAAGATCAATTTATTGTGATTGGTGATAATTTATAAATGTACATATGTTAAGAAAAATGTTAGACATATTTATTTTATTATTATTATTATTTTAATAATAAAACTAAAAATTATAAATCATTTAATTGTTTTTTTTTATTTATAATAAATAATGAAATTACAAAACCTACGTTTTTTGTAAAAAATATTATTATCAACATAAATATATTTTAATTAGTGTTGTTTTTAATAACTCAAACCATACTCATACAAACTATTGACCATTCTGTTTTATGACAAATTGCATTAAATGTAGGTATAGTTGGCTGCACATGATTGTATTGCACCCCAACCAACAAATTATAAGAGAAAGGCTGACACGACATCAGAAAAAAGAAAATCGCTATTGTTTTCAACGCACTCACAGCTTTAAATCCTCTTTGCCCTACACATAATCCTTTACCTAGGGTCTGTTTGCATTAAAGGAGAATGATAAAGGGAGAGGGGGCAAAAGAGTGTTACTAGAAGGAGGAGGTGAGAGAAAGGAAATATAATTTAAATCCCCTCTTTCCTCAATTGAATTCTACAAAATATTCCGTCCGTTTTTTGTTTGTAGCGGCGTTCATGGGGGTTCGTAATCCATCAAAGCCGGATCTTTTTGTACAGAATAACCACGAAAAAAACGTATTTAAAATAAATAAATATTTTTATTTAATATATTTAATCAGAAAGTATATATCATAGAAGGGTAACGTGGATTGAATTCTATAAAACCCAATTATTTCGGTAAATGTTTGGGGTAAAAAGACTACTCAGTTTTATTAAGAAGTTTTATTATTGTAAGATTAAATTTAGATTATGTATTATGTTCACGCGCTTTTGAAATACTAAATCTAACGTTCTAATAAAGTATGTTTAAATATTATAGGCTGCAGAATTTTTAGTATATAATAGAACGATGGTCTGAAATTGAATTAACTCAATAAACAACTATTATTGATTTTAGGTGGAATCTTATTAAATTGATTCATAATTTAAACGTACATGTTTATTTATGTATATATATATTTTTTTTCATTTTAAAATTATGTCAATTCAAAAATAATAATCATATTTTTTTAACATTAATGATATGCTTAAGAAAATATTTCCGATAAATTGTTATGTGATAAAATACAGTCATAAATTGTATAACTTATCATTTACAGTTGATTGAAATTGAATATTGCTTTATATTTATTTAACGCGTTCGCTTTTTAAATAATTTAATTCAATATTACAGTCGTTTGTTTACCTCAAAAAAATCTTAAACCTTTTCTATAGATAATGTAAACTTAGTTTTAAGTTTATAATATTATAACTCTGTTACATTTCATAAATTCAACATTGTTAAATATTTGGCATAATATTGTATGTATAATATGCTGTATAATATTTACAACTTCGTGACGACTTTCGTCTGAATTTGATTTATGTATATTGACAACTGTTTCTTGAACTTAAGTGCTGCGAACAGAGGTCGGGCATTATAATATTATGCAGATGAGTGATGTTTGTATTCCTACGCGAATAACATGCCATGGTCGCATATGGCCATATATCGAACGTTATGTAACTTATTATACCGTACACAATTCTAAAATTTCCGTAGCTCGGTATTCGATATGATTTATAAATTTATACTGCATCATCGATAATAGGTTTTATTTCGTGTACTTGTTATAGTTTCGGTAGTACCTACTTGAATCGTAAACACGCTTACAGATCGAATACATTTTTATATTCCCCACACGTACGGTAAATCAAACGAGTTTTCTCTCTCTATTTTTATTTTTTACGCATTTGCTCCGTCGATATTTACAATTTACACCATTCGCCCACCATTTGTCCTGCCAAATGCCCCTGGACACAATTGACCGCTTCCACTAGACGGCGGCAATAAGTCACATCCGTCGTAGGACCTAATCAACCGGTCCAGTGATCTTTTTTGGTGCTTGTATACGTACATTTTTCATCTATATATATATATTATAATGTACGACACGTGGCTATAATAAAAACCTATATTTTAACTATTATGGCCGTCCGGCTGTAGCTAAGCTGTCACAAAAATGTTTTTAATAAATGTTAAAAATACACACATATTATTACGTTTAATATATGTATGTCATAATAGTCCAGTCGTTTTTAAATACAGATTATCGGGCGTACGATCAGACTAATATCATAGTGTATTATATTATACTTCTCTTAGTCCAATAGTGGGTAATTAATACGGACATACTATTTTAATAAATATGTTCGTTCATACAATATATCGAAACGTGATTCGCTTAATCATGCTTCTAATCTTCATATTAATAAAATTGTCGTTTCTGAACAATGTGATCAAACTCGACTGTGCATGTGTTATAGTCATGCCTAAAAAAAATATCGTTTTTTCTCCTCTGCGATTTAAATCGATTCATCTGTCTGATACGATTGATCAGAAATTTCAGATTACATATACATATTTATGTATTATATTTTATAAATATATAAAACTTGATATAATTTATTAAAAAGATTTGTTGTCATCCATCTACATAATTACCTATATGAGAGACGCTATAAACATATGCTGTATGTGTGTATGTGTGTGAATAACGTGTTGAATCATGTAGGTTTTTCACCATCCCGGGAAGGTTCGTTAGCAAAAAATAAACCTGCCCGCAGCGCTTAATGATACCAACGTGTACGCTGTGCAGTGCGTGATCTCTCGATATTTCGACGATCTACGTATACGTCAGATGTAAGCGTATTCTTAATATTATGTGATATCATTATACTCAGATTAATTGAACCCGTGAACAGCAGAAGCCGTGTAACCCTCCGGCGTCATGAATAAAATAACGATTTTCAGTCAAGTAGCAGCATTATGCCGGTATTAAAATAAGTATAGGTATTGGGTTTTATTTTTCTTATATTTTCATATTATTATTATGTTGCTCATTTCTCTATATAATATATACTAACCATATATTAACATAGTTATGCAATTGTTAATAGGTTATTGGAGAAATATAATAAATAAAATAAGTAAATTATTCATTATTTAAAATGATATATTAATTAAAATTTAAAATATAATATAACATGTGTATATATATATTTATATATCGTTCATATTGAAATAGTTTAATGATTCCTGTATTGTGAAAGCTATTTTATATTGTACTTAGTGGTTTTACGTATTGTCAATAAATATTAACAGATTTAAAAAACAATTTTAACTCTTAAAACACTTACAGTACCTAAACACTATGATATATCATAATGTATATTATTATATACTTAAATATTTTGACCAATAACATTTTGTTACAAGTATTGATCAACATTGAAAGTTATATGAGAATTAAACTTTATTTATTGCACATAATTTATTTACGCAAAAAAAAAATGTTGTACAAATAGGCGTTGAGAGTGAGAATCCAAAATATCTAACTCTAAAAAATAAAAATGAGTCAAACAAACTATAAATTATGATTATTTTTTTAAACGTATTTTGTATTGCTAGTAGACATATTAATGGATCACCCCTACAACTATACAAATACATTACACATAATATAGTATATTATGTGCTGGAGTAGTGAATACTGTGCATATTATGTGTATATAGGGCCCATTTAGTTAAATTAATATTGTCGCCGACACGACCGCTTTCGGACATAACTTATCATAATGGTAACTACCTACTTGGTAGCATCCATTAGAGCTGTTCACATTGGTAATGCATTCATTCAAAAGTAGTGTATATTTATACTCGTCGGGGATACCCTAAACGACTAAATCTGTGGGGTTTCAGGGTATTTTTGGGGTGTAAAATATATGACGAAGGATATACGAAAATAACGAGATTTATATACAGTTTGTCGTTGACAGTATGTAATAATGGTAAGTCTTGACGGCTATTCTTTGTGTTATTTGTAAGACTATATTGCTGGAAATGGTGTTCGATGGTCATTATATACATATTATTCAACTGAATGGCCATTACTTACATTAATTTAAGCTTTAAGCTATTAACGGATTACTGTTTGAAAAGTTTATATCGAATCGTAATGTGTCTGTTCTATGTCTTTGCTTGTACTGACATTTAAATAATAATAATTGTTTAATAATACTGACCCTAGACCGATTCTAAGAAGAAAAGAGGCATTCCATTCTCGTAAACTCTCTAGAATGTTAACTCTGATTTATGGACCCCAGAAATCGGGTTTTTAGAAATAAATGCTATCGTGTCCGTGTGTCAATCCTAATATAGATTTCGGAACTCACAATTTTTGCTATGGAAAAAATTCTGGAATTTTCTAGTTTCTTGATGCTGGAGTTAACAATAGGTGTGTTGAAAAATTAAGTCTAATCATTTTAATGATCATAAAAGATTTCACATTTCAAATTGTCTAAGTAAATAGTGCAAGGTAATATTTTTAAAAATACACAACAGTTCGTGATGTACTTGTAATACATAGTTTATATATTTAGTGTCGAATTAGTTCAAAGCTTTCGAGTTTTCGCCAATAAAATAAAATAATAATAATTTTAATTTTAATATTTCCTACGAGACAAATAACTGTGCTAAAAATTCGTCGGCTTAGACTGCTTAGACGTTTTTAATTATGTGTATAATATTATTTCTGATTATTATCAATATAAATATTGTAGTACTTTAAATTTCAAAGAGTCGTTTAGTATTTTTTTCTTATTGATTTAACTCTCCAAACAATTGTTGTTGTGTAGATGATATGACATGTAGGTACGTTATAGTTACTCCTATAAACTCCATTGAATACATCTCGATGACAAATTTCGTTTTCCGCGTATATGATAATCGTGTAGGCGATAGGTCAAGTTTGCAGCACACGTTCATTGTATATATATTTATATAATATACCTGTATATGTTGCTCATCTAAGATCTTTTCAACTCGCAATTGAAATGTAAATGTATACTTGAATAGGATGAAGAACGTTAACAACTAACATTAAGATGTAAATTATCGTGTGACGTGCGTTATCGAATAACAACAATATTATTGTTCTCAATAAGAATGTCTCAACTAATATGTATTCGCAATTCCGTCTCACTAGCCCAAGACGGAATGTTGTTTTATTTTACTCTACGCCGCTTAATAATATTACAATAATATGTGACTAGAGTTTAATTTGTTTATACGATTTCGCTTTTGTTTTATATTATATATTTAATTTCTACTCTACCAATACTCTATAACAACAATTTTTAAACGCTGTGATTTGTGGTTAAAGTTCGTCCATAAAAATAATTTTGAAATTAACTTAAATTTTATATGATGATGTATATTTATGTTGAAACCTATTAATCGATATTATACTACTGTGATTTTATCCAAACCTTCATTATTTGTCATAAAGATTATAATTGAGTAAGAAGTATTATTACAAGTGATAAAAAATAAAAAATGTAGTCCATGTATGATTCCAACTAAAATTCATGTCATAATTGACATAATCAAGTATACTTTCAAAATTATCATCAAAATACCTATAACTTATAAAATTTAAATTTGTTTAAATTTATAGATCACAAAATTACTATGTACTTTTTTAATACATAACTGAATATGATCTATATACGTATATTTTATTATTTGTGCATTGTGCAATGAACATTATATTTTTTTTTAATTGGTAATTTCATAAAATACGATGTATACCATCATATAATATAATAATAAAAAAAAAAAAAAACACTGTAGTTTGTTTATAGATATAGCCATGCATACATTATGTTTATAATTCAAAATTAATTCGAGATAATTGAAACTAAAATATTATTTATTAACAAATAGCAACTATTATTCAATAATCAGAACTCGAAAGTGTTATGTCACGTCAGTGATATTTAATTTAAATTTAAAATTTTTCAAAACTCTTACAATTTTATAATGAACATAAATGTTTAAACTTTCAGTATAAAATTGTTTGAATCTGATAATGCACATTAAATAGAATGCGATGTACTAGCGTACATGGACTAAATATGCATATATAATGTACTAAAATTTAAGTTTGTAAATTTCCTTTCAACATTAATTGTAGTATAACAAAATACCAAATGACACAAATTAATATATAGTTATAACTTATATATTAACATTATCATGTGCTGGCTTAAAATTTAATCCGCGGTCAATATTGGTACGATTGTTATTATTATTGTTATCGTTCCGTGACTATGATATGATATATAGACGTTGTCGGGTATGAAATATTTATAGGTAATATGGTCACGGCAGTGTGTGTGCAAAATAAGGGTCGAGCGTGTAATATTTTGTGGCGCTTATACGTAGAAGACGGTCCAGCTGCGTGTGCGAAAATCCCCTCATCCGTGCAAACAGAATCGGCAACGGTCGCTGGCGACGATTATTAGCGAAGTTTGGACGTAAGCCCGCTTTGGCTGCTGTTGTTACTGTTGCTGTGGGAAGCTCAATTTGTTCGTCGGTTTTCTACCCCGGCGTATATAGGTAACGGGTAATATGGCTGCGGCGGCAGCGACGTTTGTTTTCTCCCTTCTCGCGGGTTGTGTTATTCTCATTAATTCAATATTGAAAACTTTAAAAGCAATTTCGCTATATAAGATTGGCCGCCACCGCCACTGCCTACGTTTTCACGTTTAATCTTCTTTGCGTTGCGCCTTATTACTAGCGACGAAGAAGGGGGCGCTCTCTCTCGTTTCCTCATCGTGCAGTCATCACAGTTTTGTTTTTCGAAATATATCACGCGCGCGTGGTTTCCAGCCCCCTCCTCCCGCAACAGTCCAAGTCCCCACCAACCCTCTGTCCTTTAAAAAAACCATTATGTATTCCTATCACGGTATCCCAGGTAATTTTTTCCTTCCTCTAATACATCTATATATATATATACACATACACTGCTTTTGCGTCGAAAGAGTTGGAAGCTTTAGAATTGAATTACGGACCCACGTGCTGCCCTGCCACCGTCACCACCACTGCCGACTGTATATACCTTATAAAAGAATGAGTAAAAATTCCATCTTTTAGTCGACTTTGTATTTCACTCAGGACTTCGTACAGGTTTGTCGTGGGCGTGTTTTTTTTGCTTTTAGCTTCTTTACTAATAATATATATAAAATGAATTTTTCGTTCTATATAATGGCAGCGTCCACTCATAACGCGTATCGTCTTGCCGCTGCTGTTGCGTTTTTATTTTTATTTTTTTCCGGCATGTCTTCAACGGGCCGACAATTTTTATTATTTCCGTGAATCACATAACACGCAGTGATGTTCATTACTCGAATTGGCCGTATAATTCCCGAGCACATTAGACCCGGTCTCTAGGGAAAGACACGCACCGCCAGTACCCCGACTCCCGAGGGACCCGCGTAATGTGCGGTAGCGGTGGTCATGTCACTTATTCGAATACTGCAGCAACGGCCACTACTGCGGTGCGCGTACAGTCATATATATATATGTATAATATATATGCTTGGATAACGACAGGCTACTAAAAACCGTTATGGTATTTTCATGAAACTCCTTTTAAAACCGGTCGTTAAAACAGACGACTGAAGCTGTCCGTTGGAATTTAAGTCACGATGTAAATTTTGACGAAAGAACAAACAGAACATACTTATACAATAATTACTTATGCTTCCAATTATTTTGATGCATTATAAAAAGCATGTTTGATAAATGTCTAGCTTTTTATCTACGTTTAACGCGCTTGCCGGTTTTATTAGTTTATTACGTATAATATGATGAATGTTCACTATAATATCGATCAATCGTTTACACGAGTTTTACATTCTTTTGTTTCGGATTTGTGAAGCTATGAAAATTGTAAGTATTAAAGTGACGACAACGGAGATGGTTGTGTCCAAATAGTTGAAAAACATAAATTAAGTTTCAAAACTGTGAGACAAAAAGGTTCTTTTATGTGTCCCCTGAAAATTCCTTCCGTTTCAAAAATTTTCCCAGGCTAGGTTTATATATAATTGGAATTCAAACAATTGCTGTGAAAATCTTTAGAATCGCCGCTATAACAGGATGCAGATTCCTTTTTTTTTTTTTTATCTATCTATTTTCGAAAATCTTTTTTGAGCCAAATCGTTAGAATTACATTTAATATATTTTCTGCGTTCAAAATGTATAGCATTACATTCTGCAATAAATTATCTCTTCGTCGAATTTAAAATATAGAAACAAATGAATGTGTGTAGATAGATATTGTAGAGTTGTTTTTCTACGATATTTTGTGACAATTGAGAGTGTATTAAGATTTATGACGACTCGAGTGGAAGTCTTAGAATGTTAAAATTAACATAGTTAACATATATTTCAGCAATAGATTATCAAAATATATGAAGTCTCGAACATCTGTCGATTATTTTGAACGTAATTGCCATTGACATGAGATATTAGCTATAGAATCATTACAAGTATCTAAATCCCTTTTACCTTTTGTGATGCGTGATGTAAATAAACGACTACGACATCATTATGGTATGTACCGAGACGACATAAAAACAAAATATTATTATATTGTATTAGACATGACCTATGGACTTATCAATTGGACTAGTAATATTATAAATTATCGGATATTTGAATAGATATAGTCTACTATCTACTATATTAATCCTCTGATGTTATAAATCAATTTCTAGCTGTACAATGAATACATTTTTTTCTCGCTTGGATTTGTACTCGTTGATTTCAGTACATTATCGTCTGCGTATTACGTCTTTTCAAAAAATCAAGCAAATAAATCAAAACGTCAACGAGTACATATTTTTGGTTGTTTGCAATATTTTTGGTGATTTATATCGTTGAGACTTAATCGTAATGCATGCATATATTAAACAGGCGTATGTGTATATTTGCACTGGTACGTGGGATACAAGTTTTATATTGTCGTAAACCATCGTTTGTGTCTCAGCTGCGAACCGTGACTAAACGATTTCTTTTACGTACACCTCATTTTTTTTTTTTACAGACGTTCTATTTGACGTGGTTGAAAGTATATATATTATGTTATATGATCCACGTGTATGTGCATATAGTGCGAATTATGTACGGTATTTATACGAGTCGATACAGCTGTTGTGCGGAATGCCTCTCAAAATCTAAAAACCCATTTATTATAATAACACTGTTGTTAATCATTAACGTTCCACGTGAATAATACGTCGAGTAAAAAAAAAGTGATGATATTCTTTGAATAAAATTCTGCATAACACTTTCATTCGCTCTTGCTTACCCTTATTCTTAACGTCGGAAACATTACAGTGTCTATTTTACATTTCACGGATGGTGTAACTATATTAACTACATCGAATAATAAGAATTTAAAAATTCACATCTATAAATACATTTTAAAAATATTCTGTCACACTGTTTGTTTTTGATTTATCATAATTAATTTAAAAACCTTCGGTTTCTTCGATGGAAAATGTAATTATTTCATCAATTTCTGCTTAACATTAATTCAAAATTCATTGTTTTACCAGTAATAATTTACCTTAAGTAACAATGTAACATTTTTAAACATTGATCGATAACAGTTTTCTTAGTCTATTCCGTCTATGGTGGCGATGCTATGTGCTGTATAAATTCAAGTTAATTATTTTTTGTTTAATGCCTTTTTAGTACGTAATTAAAAAATAAACGATTTGGGCTTGGTAGTTCATTCTATAATGTTATTAGTACATACATACATACATACATACATATATAAAGCCGGTACTGCGTAGCTTCCTAATAAAAATAAAAAACGATTTTAATAATAAAATGTAATAGTTAAATATATATTATTTTTTTATAATTTATAAAAGCATTAAAAAAAGCTTAGTTATATTTTTTTATGGGCGTTTAATTGTGCATGTAAATTGTCAACGATCGACCTCATAAATAAAATGCATGTTACGATTTGCGTTTACAATCACGTGTAGGTACCTATAAAACAAACGACAGAGTCTATGTATACAGAGTGGGCCTCAGATCAGTTTTCTCGTTTTATCTTAAAGCTAATAAGAAAAATACGATGGCCCGAACTTTTTATATTTATAAAGTATATACGGAAAAATTCGACACGTAAGCTGAATAGTATATTGATGGGTATTTGTAGTACGTAAAGATATTTATTTTTCACTATAAACCAAACTCTGGGATAAAAATTGGTGCGATCTGCAGCTGCCAAGTTATAAACGAGCGTGAGGCTTGGTGGCGCCGTTGCTTTTAATGAAAAGAAGTGTTTTTCGATACAAACTCTTTGACTTTATTGCAGCCCCTTTATAAGTATACATAGACGTACGATAGTATTTGTGTATATAAAAAAAAAAACCACTCGTTTTTGTATACATTGATAGTAGTTTTCTAAAACAATTCTCATATACAGTTTAGTTTATGTTTATCTCTTAATTGATTTTGACAAAGAATAACCAATGTAACATATAATAAAAGGAATAAGGACACCATTTAAAGTGCTTAAAAATCTACACAGCCAATTATTCAGTTTCTTTATGCACATTTAATATTATAATATAAGAATTTTTAATAAGAAGAATGTTTACGTTGTCGTCGTGATCATGATGTTTTTTAGGCTTTTTCATTCCAATGCCTTCTTTGTAATATACTACGTTTTGCCTTTAAAATAAATAAACACGTTTATAAAAGCCCTTTAGCGAATCTTTACTTTTCGATGATGTAATTAAAAAAATATAAAACCTGACGTTTTATTTTTCAAAAGAAAACAAGCCAATTCCGTATAGTATAATACATATGTATATAGATATATACAACCATAATAATACTGGTATTTTTGTCTTATTATTTTTCCCTCTTGCAGCTTTGCTTCTATTTCCCTCAGAGATAGTTTGTGCATCGTGAACCCGGCACATATTTTTCGCCCAGAAAAGCCTCGGAGGAAACTATAAAGCTCAGCGGTTCGAAAACCCGATAGTAAAATAAAAAATAAAACGAATAAACGGGGAATTGAATTTTTACGGTGTGCCGAGCTGAATGAGCCTCGGCCGGGATTAGGACGATAAATAAGCTGAACAAAATGTACTCGAAGAAATTTTACATGTGCATACGAAAACTTATATTATCTAGAAATTTATATTGTATTTGGTCCTCGTGAATAATATGGTATTATAAAATACATTTTTTTATGATTACGAAAAATATGCAAACATCATTATGATATTATTTATTCCAACATAATACTGCAATACACGCGGACATTGTAAAATACAATATTAAACTGCAAACACACATGTACCTATATACTATATATATAATATATAATGTAGCAACACTCACAATAATAAACAAACAAAATTGTGTATATACGAGGGTGAATTTCAATAAACTAAAATAAATGGGAAATCGGAACATAAACGTAAAACGTAGTATGATGGTTGAATAAATCATTGATGTGGCAACAAATATAGTACGTGTATGTTTAATATGTTTTCATGGAGTAATTTAAAATAATTTCCTATACCAAAAGTTAAAGGATTCGTACAAATTTTGATATCTGATTGATATAATGTCAAATTTAAAAAATCTTAAATATAAACTGTTATTCCGTTTTTTTGTAAAAAATACACGGCAAACAAATGATGGCATTTATAAAAAAAAAAAAAAACAAAAGAAAAAAACAGCTCTTAAAAAAACAGAATACCTTTTGAAATATTGTACAACGTGTATTTTTTCCTACGTTTATTGATTTTTCAATAATCATTGCAGCATGAAACGATGTATAAGAATACTATTCATTTGTTATGTCATTAGAATGAAACTTTTTCGAAGAGCAAAATTCTCTTAACCTATAATTGTTTAAAGATTATGAGTAAAAATTAGTTAGATATGTATTAGATTAGTTAGATATATTTCCCTATCTTAAACTATTATTTTTAAATTAACCCGTTTTTTATCTTCATCTACTATGTAAAAAAAAAAAATTTTAACCTTTTTATAAAAACTAAACTTACACTGTAACACGCTCTGTACAATTGTATAAACCGTATTATAGGAACAGTAGATACATCAGTTATACTGACCCAGCAACTGAATTAACCTTATAATTACATATATATACACTCTGCTAGTTTTAATCTCGCGATATACATCTGAACTCTCCGGAGTGCTTGACAAATGTTACGGGATTAGCAGCTTTGTGCTTTCTAACACGGCGGGCGTACTTCCGGAATCGACCACTCACCCCCACAGCCTTCGCCACTAACCGTTCATCTCTTCGGTCCGGAAGACGTATGACCTCCAGACGGCCCGGAGCCTTTTCAGAATCGTGCGCCATAACTTACCCTGCAGCGCTCTCGTTAGTCGTCATCCATAAAGGTGGTGTGATGGTGGTGGTGGTGGTGGTCAGAAGTAGCTGCAGGGTAGGTGGTGCAAACATTTGACCGTTGCCAATTCGCTTATACACACACACAATTGCTGGTTGCGCTGTAGGGCACACCAGCTCACGTAATATACGTAAATATATTATGTATACATTATATATATAATATATATTATATACACACAGCATCCTTAACACTGCTTTGATTTACTGGCTTTTGCCAGGTTCCGGTAAAACTATATATATATTATATTTTATTTAAATACGCAGTTACTTAAATTCTGAATAAAGTAATATCGGCTCGTTGAAAAGGATTACCCGATCTGCAGTTTGTTGCAGTACTTTGGCGAGCCGGATACTTTATACAAGTATTATGCTAAATGCGTAAACTTAATACACACAACCATCAAATACACTCATTATATAAACGTGCAGTGTGTACACGGATGTGATTGATCTCGATAACGGACGAGTCGTCGTTTCCGATACAACACTCTGCATAGTAACAGTAAGCATTATTATATAATATACTACTATTATTTGTGCGTTCAAGCTCTTTACTAATGGCATCTGAAGCTAATGAAAAAAAAAAAACACCAAACGAAACAAAAAATATATATATATATATATATATTTATACACTAAGACGTTTGCCCTGCGTTATACTCGTTCAGACGACAGCCCAGAGCTGGTTGACGGATATTCATCCAATCCTGCTAATGGATAGCCGTCGGTTCAAACACACACACATACAACCCTCATCGTTGAAGTCGCTGTCGGCGTTATGAATGACGCGTTTCTATTTTATTTTTTTTAAATAGATACCCTCGCCGATATAGCGTTATCTATTTATATGCGTGTTTTTGTAATAATATGTATGTATATATACTGTTTGGGGACGAAATGTTTGTTCGTCGTCGTATAATAACGTGTTTTGTGGGGTTCACCGCCGCTACAGCAGCATCACTATAACAGTTAATGTTGCTTATAATGTTAAAACGTATTTAAAAATCAAATATCAATTCCTAACAATAAAAATATTATATGCTCATCATCAAGTGTTTATAAAACGAAAATAGTAAATTTATAAATTTAATATTCTAACATAATCGATCATATTAAATATTGTTTAAAAACATACTTAACATTTTATAAAATATATTTATTTATTAATTAATTCACGGAATAAAATTCCTTATTTAGTACAGTACATAACAATAATTCAGTAAAATAAGATGCTAACATATACAAGGTGTGTTATACTTTTAAAAAAAAAAAAAAGATAATCATATATACATGTATTGGCACTTAACAGGTTTTATGTTTTCAAGTCTTATCACTAGATAAGACTAAGGACAAGTCGTAAGCAATATTTTCAATTCAGAAATTAAATCATTATTAGAAAAATCTCTTGTGTTCAATCTCTGAAATTCTTTCCCCATACTTTTAATGTAAACTGACTTGTAAATACTATTAGATTAATATTATTTAACTATTAGTTTTAAATTCACGTAAACGCAAATATATATGATCATACATTTTAAATTGATAATATTTACCTACGCAGGAAAATTTCAATATTATTCATTTTTATTTTTGTATGAACCCGTTGATACCAAACCAACAGTCTTTCATTTTTGAAATATTTAATCACATGTGACAACGTGTATCATATCAATGGAATGCTGATAATAAAGTGATATCTGTGTGGATATGTAGTAATAATGTAGTATAGAATCACGAGTAAACCTGAGCTACTATTCGTATACTACGAAACACATTAAATTTATCTTATAAAATACATTATTTATAAACTATAGGTATTTATGGCGTGGAGATTTTAGTTTACTAAAATAATAATTATTCTATTTAAAAATATAATACATTTTTTATAAATTTTGAACGTAATTTTTTACGTATCCATTTAATTTTGTTGACATCATTGTAAATAATATTAACTAAATAGTAATTTCATCTTACAAATATAAGCGTTATTAACTAATTGTTATAATTATTAATTGTAGTAAGTTGTGTTGTAAGTTCAAGTTATTTTTAACTGGTCAGATTTAATAACTTTCTGACGCTTACCTATTTATAATATTTTTAAAACGAATTGCTAATTTAATTTAATAATTTATTTTTGTTGTAACTGTCAAAAAAATTATTAATAATAATAGAAATATAAGTAGTTAGAGAACTGATATTTATATAATATAACAAAATATGTGTTATTGTTTATATGTGATATGAAATAAATTTTAAAATATTTTCACTATTTTATAATGTAATGAATGACGCTTGTATAATATAAAAGCCTCCGAAATCTTTTCTGATCGATAATTGTGCGTGATTAATGGCCCCTTAAGTAAAATTATTACGTGTTTAAATTACTTCGACCCACGCACTCAATGTTACAATGTCGCGGCAACAAAGTTTTTGTAGACTTATTATTTATATTTTCTTTATAAAATTGTATACAATGAGTTTATTCTGTAATAATGTTATGTAGGTATTATATATAGTCACTGCGGGTCGACGGTACATTGTTCGGTTAAAAATGTAAAACATAAAGCAAAAGCATATATTATTATGTTGTTATGATATTAATTTATATGTAGGTAATAGTAATATTCATATTTCAGTTTATTATTATTTATTATATACTTAATATCAACCAACATTAAACGTTGTCTATTTCCAAGTACTTGTGCCACTAAACGATAGTCAATATTATGACTAAATATTAATCGAATAAATATGCGAGTTACAGTAATATACATAATTTAATAATACAATAACATGAGTTCACGTATTGGGGAAAAAAAGCTCGTTAAAATCATTTTATTATGTCGAATAACATAATATAATCCCTGATGAATACAAATTTCTAGAGTACCCGATATTATAACGAACGAATAAATTTATTGAAATAAAAACGTATTAATGAACGTTTGCGTAATAATAATTAATGCGTAGGTAAGCGATTTTTTCCTACAATTAAACGTATAATATTATCACAATTAATGTACTTACGAAACTTACACACGCATATTACCGATAAATAATAATAATTATCATTACTCTATAACTGAATAGAGGTTAATATGCGAAGCGTGTAATTATGTATTGCGCCGTTTCGTTTATAATATGGCCGACAAAACGACGTCGGCGGTTGAAAATCATTGCCTCCGTGACTTATCGAACTCTATCTGGGGGCAAGCTGGCGTATTCAAGTCTCGTAAGTGAATAAAATTTATCATACACCGTAATGATTTCGAAGTCCAGAAAATAGTACTACGGGAGTACGGGAGTACACGTGGTGGAACGCAATATATTATACCATTATATTATTATACGAACATTTCGCAGCCCGAGTTTAGCGACCCAGGTGTGCGCGTAGCGGCTGCATAGGATGGAGATTGTTATTGTAGGGAATCGCTTGTATGTAACTTAACCATTCTAACCGATGTAACTATAACAATACTATGTTTACAGAGTGATTCGCTAAGCAGCTCATCCCTCCCCACCATTAAATCATTAAATTATATTTTTAGAATTTTTAAATTTATCATATTTTTGAACATTTAGATTTCCTATACCGTTTATGTAGTATTTTATAGGTTAGGTGACATCTTTTTTTTTTTAAATAAAAACTTACTTTTTTACTGTATATCGAAATTTTTCATAAAAATAATGATGTAAAGTGCCTAAATCAAAATTCAAATGATTATGATTATATAATATTAATAAATCAATCTAATTACCATAATTTTTAAATAACCATGGGTTATTTATCATACAATATTTTTTAAACTTACATGTATATGTATTGTGATACAATGCGCTATTAACACTATTATTCCCATTAGATACGCACTTAGAGATTATTGATTCAAAAACTAATATTTTGAATTTAAATTTATACATTTAAAAATTTTTTTTTAAAAAACCCTAAAATTTTAAATTTTATTTGAAAAAAAGGAAACATAAAGAATACATCGAAGTAATTGAAAATGTTGTCCAATTATTTTTTATAATAATTGACAATCAGTATTTATTATTAAAATATTGAAGTAAAAAATTTAGTTCAGCATACTTGGTGAATCACTCTGTATAATTCTCGCACAGCGCAAGAGCCTGAGTGAGGATAACCGGATATATATATATATATATAATAACGCGTAATGTATACGTTATGTATGTATATATTATATTATATAGGTACCGTATGCTGCGAGCCTGCAAATAATTAGTCAGCGGCGGCAATATAGACTGAGAGAGAGCGAGCAGGGCTCAAACGGTGTTTGTGTAATTTTTGTCGAATATCTTCACCTTTGGCTTGGCGGGCGGTAGTCGGGTTTTCCGTATAAAATAATAACGCGTACAAAAGAACCCGAAGCAGGGCGGGTCGACGTAATAATCGCCGCCGGTGAAAAGGGATATGGTGCAGCGCATGTGCATGTGGGAGACGTAGTTTAATTGTTTGATCCTCTGTATTGCAGTGTAGGTACGTTATATTACGTAAAATATATGTATTTATATGTTATGCCTTACCCTTGTGGTAAATCTATTATTATTATTATTATTATTATTATTATTGCGATCGCAACAAAGCGCGCCTAATTGCGTTACATAGAAAACGGGATGCCGGGCTCACACGTCGGCGAAAAAACGAATTAATAAAATGAATAATTTTCACTCACAATATTTGCTCCGGTTGCAGGCTCTTTTATTATGCGTAAACATAGTAACGATGGAGATATTTCGATATTTTTTAATAAACGTCGCGTACTGCTGGTGCATTCGAATAGTAGGATTGCCGTGCCTACTGCTGGTTGGCTTGACGGTTTTAGGGGAAGGTAAATCGTGTATACAATTTTCTGAATATTCGCATTTTGTATGTTATGGTAAGGTAAAGGAATAAACTTCCTTATTCGTTTTATTGCAATATATTTTTATAAACCTGAAATGTCAAATATATTATATGCTGTATATATTATACTTAAAGTATATTCAGAAAAACTTAGGTACCTAATCTCTAATATATTGTATATTATATTTGAACAAATTAATTTTTAGACTCTGTCTCGCTAAAACTAATATTTTTAACGTGTTTTTTTTTAGCGTGAATCCCAAATATTATATATATATATAGTTTATATTATTATTGCGGATCAGTAGACTACTACCATTAAAAACTAAAACCAAAGTTATTCAATATGATGAATTGATAAAAAAGTATGATTATTTTTATGTATGGGTTTTTTAATTTAATTTCTGTACCATCATATTCAATTTAAAAACTTCAGAACTTAATCGAGTCTTAAGATATTATCTGTAGCATACGGGGTGATTGGCTCAGGTCACCAAAATGCATTGTATAATATATCAATAGGAGTATCACTGCAGCCATATTTCATATTTATTTTGGAAGTTTTTATTTTGGAGATAATACTATATAATTTACCATCAAGACCAGGTCGTCACTGACCAGAACATCAGTGTGGATTGCACAATTATTATTACATTAAACTTTTACCTTTATCATTATAAACTATAATGGTATATTATAATATTATATAGTAGATCAATAAATCACAATATCTCCCCAAAGGTGCATTATTTACACTCGGTGTGTATATATAAACAAATGCGAGCGACACGCGCTTTTATACACTTGTATATAATTTGTATTTAAAAATGTATTACCTATATAATTTATAACGCTTGATTACGCCTTTACCTATATCACGACTGTAGTCTATAGTGTACATATTATTGTATATTATAATAATATTAAATTCTGTGTTTTCGTTTGCATCTTCGATAACGAAAACAAATAATTAATTGCAATTTTAACGTCGAGTCTTACGACTATAATTTAGTCTCTCGACAATTAACAACTCCGCCATCATTTGTTAGTGTCACGAATGTTCATTAGCGCGCATACAATAGTAGATATCGTGTATATTGAGGATAATGCGAGTTGCTTTCCTGGATTCCTAAATATACGTTATTTTATTATCAGTAAACTAACTGTTTACTCTATATCTAAATGCATGCATTAAATATAAACAAAGATTTTTGGTTTGGTATTTTTTAAATTTTTTTAAAACGTTTTATATCATATTTTTCAACAAAGGTACCTGCTATAGGTATAGTTATACAGTTGATATAACTATTGAATAATGGTATTACTTAAAAATACATGCACGATTTTATAGTGTCTCGCGGGTGTTTAGATTGCACGAAAAAAAATAAACGACTTTTACAAACTTCATTAATAATTCAAGAACAATTGGAATAATTACGAGAGAAAAAAAGACTCATTAAAATTTGAAATCGTACCTAACTTAACACGTAGAATGGAACTTTAACGACACGCGTATTTATAATGAAATCAGAACTTCAGTACTTCTACAGGTTCAAAGAATTTCTTGAAATCAAAACAAAATAGAAGCGTGTATGATGAATACGAGTATTTTCAGTTTACGCTTGATTACTTGTTTAGACGTTTTATTATTGGGACGTAAATATAATTTTACTTTGATTAAATTCTAGAATTTTTTTTGAAAAAATATTGAAAGAAATATTTGATAAATGTATATATTTTTATTCGTTTTGGTATACCTTATAAAATTTGATTCCATTTTCTTGTTGTATAAAACATGTATTAATAATTCTATTCAGTTTAATTAAAAAAAAAAAAAAAAATCAATATTTAAAACCAAATCAAAAAATTTATTTTGGATCTTTCACTATACATTTATATTCTGTAATTATTTAAGTTTTTTTGAGAATAGTTAAAAAGTGGTGAAAAAAATGTCATCAATTTTTAATTATAAGTCCAATTATCCTTCTAAATTTAGTTCTTTGTGACTTTTGCTCTAAGCTTGCCAAAGAAAAGTAGGCGTATAAATAGCCATTTAAAAAAGTACATACTCGTCGTACCGCTCACGGTAATGAACACGATGACAGACATTTATACGGTAAAAAACGACAAAGCTGCATTCTTTAAAATATGTATGTACTGCAGATAGATAAAAGAATATTAGTTAAATGTTTTATTAGGTTACATTATATATGTACAATGTATTAATTTAATACATTATAATAATTTATTGTTTTTTTTTTGTGTTTCAGGTAAGACGATGCAATTGGGTTTATATAATAAATTCACCGTAATAATAATAAGTGAGTTCTATAAATTTTTTAATTACTCGAACAGCCGGTATCGCACATTATTATACTGCAAAATAAAATGGTCAGTACTCTGATTTTATTTTGATAGGGGTGAGTGGTGAAGTCTTTTTAAAAAGTATTTTAGTGCATTTAATTTATTTTATTTTTCGTAAATGATATTCAGCTGACTAAAGGAATAATATGTTATGTTTCATGTAGGGATTAGAAACATATATTTTTAATACCTTTAATTTCTCACTTTAAAATTCAATAAATTAAGTGAGGTGCATTGCTTATAGACGAGCATATATATATATTAAAAAAAAGATACTGCGAAGTATATAATATATTGTTTCATTAGCGTGTTTTATGTATTTAAAAATCCAAAAAATAAAACAATGGCACTTTTAACGGCCATTTATTCCAGTTCGTTTGGCAACGGGCACTATGCCAAGTAGAAGGTTTACGGTGCTCCTCCTCTATGCCGGTGTACAACAAATGAGTACAAGAGTGTTTGACCTTATATATATAAACGTATTATGGTAGTTATATGAGGAAATGGTAGAGGAAAAAGAAAGATATTTGCGCCAGATTTATACGTTGTATAATCGCCGCCGAGGTTTTTAGTGTTCTCCGGAATCACAAAGGGTCGTTTGAATAATATTATTGCGGCCCCGTTTCCTAAATGAAAATTAGATCGTTTCCGAAGGCGTCCAGTTCCCTTTTGATCACTCTCTCTTCACTCCCTATTACTCTTTCTCCCTTTATTTCTCTAACTCTCTATCTCTCTCTCACACACATACACTCCCATTGTGTAATAGTACAGAGCACGCTGCCTTTTTATACATTATTATTATTACTATTATTATTGTTATTGTGTCCCCGCCGATACGCGTTTCTAATATCCATTCTAAATACTGTCTCTTTGCGTATAAATTTATAGTCGTCCGTTGTGTCTCTCCGGGGACAAACAATCGCGAGTGCCTCGCGGGACCATTACCGAACACGACGCAAAACAAACGGAAGAGAGACTTAAACTGTCACCGTGTGACATTTAAGAATATATAAAACGTCGCTCTTTAAAGCCCGTTATCGGGCAGATGATATGATATATATATATATATAATACATTACGTTGCCAGATTCGTTTTTTTCAATGGCATCTAGTATTTTGGTCTCATAATGATTTATCATTTATTTACTTGTAAAGTGTAGTCTATAATTGGTTATGTAATAAGGTAAAATATATAATTTTATTGTGAAAAGTTATTTGATCAACAAATATATTATTATTAATATTTTATAATATTTTTTAAATTGCTGAATTATAATTAATACTATGTCCAAAAATATTAAAAAAAGAAAAATTGATAGAACTATTTTAGAATACATATCATTTTAGTATTTAACGAAAATCGATTAAATTCGCCGTATAACTTATAGAATTTTATATAGTTTCCGTAACTCATATAATATAATATAAAATATAAATTACTTACCGATTTGGCGTTGAGCACCTATTTACAAACAAAAACTTTTATGTCACGAAACAATATATGCAAAAGCGTCTACCTACCTATATAATTGGTTTAACAAATATCGATACGTGATTATTAAGTATTTTTTTCTATAAAACTACGGATCTTTATTGTTAACAAGCGAGATATATTAATATTCAATATTTTAATAATTGAAACTCAATTATATTGTACGCATGGTATATATTTTACAAACCGTCGTATATTATGTTATATTATTATTATTATGTTTGTCAAATACGTGTAAATATTTATGGTTGTTGCCACACGCGCCGTTAATATTTTGAAATTTAATTAATTTTGCAATTACGCACGTTATGGTATAATATTATGTTATTATAATATACTCTGCTCGTAGATAAAGCGATACGCCTTGTATGACGTATACACTTTACATATATACTTTTTGCGACTTTAGCATGGAGCGCCGAGAAACGGAGAGACGACGGTTCAATTTACATATTTAATGGTAATTCGATACAATATCATCGTACACATTGAAACAAGCACCCGCCATGTTCACGAATATATGCTACATATAATATTGTTATTACACGTTGGGTTTCTACCCTTATGTCGCCGATCGACGAGTGGTGGTGGAATGGGTAGTATCTCGATTTCATTAATTGACATATTCAATATTCATACGACAATAATACAATGTACTTATGCACCTGTATATTTGTGCAGTGTAGTTGTTTCGACTAAATATTTTATTTTATTTAAACACTTTTGGTCAACTAATACCATCATTTTTTGTGTATAACGCATGTACCTACGGAGCAATATGTTTTCGTCATTGCAGAACAACGACTTTTTTCAGTAAATTATTTTCTTAGGGTATTTTTATCTTAATGATTTTGTTAATAATATTATATTTATTGATTTAATAGCTTAGATATTATGAGAGAAAGTGTATATCACTGTGACCCTAAACTGGTTAGGTTGTCTGCAAACTTAAGAACCAATGTATTTAAATGATTTAACTGTTATTATTTTCTTTGTGTAATATATTTAAAACAATTTCAAAATCAAAAACTGAAAATATATGGATCATCATCGATTAAAAAAGTAGTAAATAATAATAAAAGATAGTAAAGATAGTGCTGAAGAGTATTTACAACAAATTGTACCGTATGACATATTGACATACACTATACATTTTAAAGTTATAAAAAATACAATATTGTACGTACCTACACAACAAATTAAATATATATTTTATTTATATTATTATAGTATATTATACAACATAGGTCGGCTAAATGTGCGGCTGCAGTGCGAGGACCCGAAACAATCGGTCGACGAATTTATTTATCACGCGGGATGGATATAGTGTAATGTTCGTTTTAATAGTCGGGTTTTTGATTAGGACCTAAAGCGGCGGCGGTGGAGACTACACGCATTAATCCCGCGTGCTCTTCTCGGTGGGTGGGTTACTATATACTAACTCGGGTCCCATTGTTCGGAATCGTCATCCCACACGGGTTAAAGAGATATTATACACACACATAAACACACACACACACACACACACACACACACACCGTCATAATTATACACCCGGAGCATGTGTATATGTATACAGTTTTTAGAACGTATCCTTTTATATTATTATTATTATTATCATTATCATTATCGTTGTGCGAGTACAGATATTATATTATATATTGTTGTCGTCGTCGTCGCGTCGTGTTCTCGTTCACGCTCGAGACTAAATCAAAAAAGGCGCCACACCTTTATTATATAAAATACATCATATTACGTACCTATATAAACAACCCTTCACTCAAGTTTGAAGAAAAACTTTCAAATGTTATATTATTAACAGTGTGTAACACAAACAAATGATAAATGTAACTATCTGATTACCTGGTTAATGTCTACTTGTATATCAGACTAATTGTGTTGTGGCAACGTCTGTTTTTATCAATATTTCTAAATTTTAATTTTATTTTAATAATAATTATACAAAATATATTTATCAGAACAAATAGAATAATAGTAACGTACCTATTAATTACAGTTGGTTGGATAATTACATAATTTGTCAATTATTTCTGTATCCACGTGTCAATAATAACTACAATGATATAGAGTCAAAAAGAATCAGCTTCGCGACAGAGCAAACAAAAAACGCGATTATATAGGTATTATAGCTATATCATATATGACGCATATCGTAGGTAGGTATGTATGTATATGACGTATACACGCGTAACTCGCGGTGTGTTTGATTTGTAACCGCTTTTTTTCATTCCCCTTGTCGGCTTTATTTTTATTTTTTTTTTATTCGTCGATAGCTGCAGACGTCGTTCCTATACGTCAATCGGTTCTCGCCCGTACAGTCGATAACAGAACACACTATATTATGTATAGACACAGATTTATTTACATTTATACATATATATATATATATACTATACACGTGTACATATAAGATCGGGGTGATCTACAGAGATTCTTTTTTTTTTTTTTGCTTCATTTGTCTCTTCCGATCACACTATCATAATACAACAACATAATATATTATATCATATACTACCCAACACATTACCGCATGTATAGTGGATACGATGGTACGTTATTCATGATATAATATGTCGGAGGGAGACCCCTTCGGGTTAAACGTGATTTTTTCGTTCGATTGTGTATACACATCACTATAGTCTACGATATACGAAATATAAACGTGACCCCGCGGTCGTGTCAAACTACAGTCGTACCTACATAATATTATAATAACGTTTTCCTTACGTCTGTCATTCGTTGCTTATGTAAGTATATATGTATTATGTATAAGTGATAATATTAATATTAGAATTTTTCAAAAACGTTTTTTCTTACACGTAATAATATCATCATAATGTTCTTTACCAGCTGCTACGACTTGCGTGAGAAGTCAAATCGAAAAACAATCGCATTTGATTTTCATTCAACGTAGATACCCATATTATAGCTGTGCGTGCGTGTGAGTGTGTCTTGTCCACTGAGCGTAGGGTGCGGTGGACGTAATGCCCACGCGATTCTATTCGATTTATTCCATAATCTTATTCAAATACGAATCGGTAATATAGTTATATAATTTATTATTATTATTATTGTCGTTATTATATTTGATATTTAATAATCGAATTAATTTTCTGGCTTTGTAAGAGGAAATATACATCTGGAATCATATTATTAAAACTACATAGTTACTTATTGACATGTTCATCTGCATTCTGTATCGTATACGGATATTTTTTTAAATTGCCTACATATAGTCATAAATATTGTTTGCAATATAAACATTATAAATACAACCCCGAGTTACAAATTGTTAATCTATAGTAAAATAATAATAATAATAAAAATAATTACAATATAACATTTTTACGTCGTAAATATTTCATGGTACGTAACAATAATTTACCATTTTTAATTTTTCCTCGACCTTATTTTTAAACGGAGCATAAAAATTAAATTGAATAATATTTTACTACAACGTTATGATAAAAAGAAATAAGGCTTTACGTTTGTTATTAAGTAATTAATTTTAATAAAGAATTAAATTACCAAGTTAAATATAATTTATATTCTTTTTTTTTTTTGTTCAGCGAACGTTTTTATTTATAAGCTTAAACTTTGATGATGACATAAAGTATATTTTTCCGAAACGTTAATTATTTCATATAAAATCGACTTGAATATCTATATATCAATTGACATCTCGTTTAGTTTTCGGTCTAAAGTTGTGCACTGCAATTAATAAAATTTTAATTACATTTGTTTCCACCACTGTCATAATAAATTTACTGCGAATTATTGTATCTACGCACCATGCTATATACATCACGATTACAATCATTGCACCTGTACCTATTATATACATGCCCGTCATAGCACCATCACAGCTAGGCAGCGCAATGGACTTGAGTGGCTTTTAATATTATGTGTATTATTTTTTTCGTGATGTTTTTGAGTAGGTCTCGTGGGATATTATGATTATTTTATTATTACCCGCTGTCGCGTGTCCTCTGTAATATCATCCGAGTCGCGCTGATTATGCGGCCTCCCACGTGACGGCCGCCCGGGCCGGTCACCCCGTCCGTCCATACGCCGAATATACGCACGTAGAATTACCGGGTAAATTTGATTTAAATTAACTGCGGAAACAAATGAATATTTAAAACGACGTAGGTATGCAAATAAACGACGACAACCCTACGCTGTATATATTATTATTATTATTATACGTAGTCGCGAGCGTTTAAAGTACTAACACCATGTCATTGCGAGTATACGTAGTTGTATGATTATAATATGTATATTATGATGTTATAATTTAACACATATATGCTTTTTTCGTTTTAATTATTCCAATACGGTTTTAGAATCGGTTAGAGGGTTGTGGTGGTAGGACAGACAGAAGGTTGAGGTAAAAAAAAAAAAAAAATCAAAAAATAAACGAAAGAAAAACACGTCTACATAAATTACTTAATTAGAATTTTCGAATACATTTGTCGCGCATTTGCGTTGGATCTCTTAATTATTATACGCCGCAGACACAGTCCTGGGCGTGTAATATTTTTTTTTTTGTTTTTTTTTTTTATTTTAATACGTTTACGTATAATATTATACGCTCGAACGAAAACCGGATGTCATATAATAAAAAAATAATATAATATATTATATTACATATGTGTAATAGAAGTGGCGCTTAAAAAGACGACGGTGGTGTGTAGCCGTCTTATTATTTTATTGAATCGTTTGGAGAATTTCATTTTGAATGGTATGATATTAATAAATCCATTTAAACGCCCGCTGGTCACTTCAGTCTGAGTCGCGTGGGTGATTTATCTCGGCGAATTTCAATAAAACCGTATATACGCGTGTACGTGTAATGTTTATTCATTCGATGTATACACATTTGGACTCGCACGTGCATATGTATAGAGGAACTTACTTGTATGTATCGCGGCGGCTACATAAAACACTCGGAAACTAGTTTTGGTGAAAGGTTTCCCTTGGGCACAGTAGCCGTATATAGAGTATAAGCACACACATATATGTGTATTTATAATGCGATGTGTATGCTTTTCGGGAAAACTCGTGGGAGAAAAACGAAAAACTTTTAAACCGACCATCATCGTAATTGAAATAGCTATTTGTAGTGTGTAGGTACCTATATGGTAATCATAATTATAGGGTCTGAATCAAATGCTCTTAACTATATCGTATATCCGGTGTTGAGAGTATAGGTACTTTATACTTACATAGATCTGTTAAATTGTATGGTATTTGTCACTATTATATTTCTCCTAAAACTATTATAATAGACGTATACTATAACAATTATTATTGTTTGCTTAAAATACAATTATTTTAAGTAGGTGTATATAATAAAAACAATACTTGTGAGTGAGTGAAATATTATTAATAATAATTAAAACCTTAAAAAAGGGTCCAAATATGACTTTTCATATTTGTTTACTGTACTACTAAGAAAAAATAAAATAAATTCTATACAACTTATATTTAATAATTTTGGTAATGAACTGTTAGTTTTTTTAAATAAAAGACGTAGATTTTTTGTCTAAGTAAAATAAAACACACATCTCTTATGATCAAAAATAATACATTTTTATCTTAATGTTGTTAAAAAAATATATATTTTATTTTGTATTATATTTTATCTGCATATTAAGAGTTTTGAATATACTTAAGCTGTGTACAAATATTAGGATATCAGTTCTGATTCGTGCCTGCCTGTTAGTTAATAAAATTTCAGTAATGAAAAGTTTTTTTTCTTCATACAATTAAAGTTTTATTACTTAATTGTCTATACTGTGTTAGACGTCTTAAGTTTAAATTAAAATAAATCGATAAATGTAATAGGTTTTTTCATGCAAAATTAGTTTGAGAATAAACTTAAATACTTAGAACTTTCGTAAAAACAAAAAAAAAGTTACCCTTGTTATTACTAACGGAGAAAAAATAATTGATTTGGTCGAAAGCAAATAGCAATAAAAAGTTCATTCTTAAACGGAAAATAAAAATATTGCACCATGTATTTTAAGTTATATAATCTCAAGAGCCGTAATAATAACACTATAAGGTCTCCGGCGTAAAAATATATTATTAATAAATAATTTAACAATACATACATAACTAACAAAGAAATTTGTACACACTTCGTATTGTATGATTTGCATATTTCAAATAGCACAAATTTATAAATCGTATTGATTGAGGTCATACATTTTACAATGTACGATGTACATAAATGCGCTAATGTATGCCTATAAATTATATTTTCGATAGGTACGTAAGATTTGTACATGTATCGATTTTCTATTTAAAATACGTTTTGTATAATAATATTTGATGGACGACCCTTCGAGCGTGTGATGAAAAAAAAAACACCCTCGAAAAGAAATATGAAAAATCTTTTGCATCGCCGTGGTTTATGGGAAAAGTTGGCATGAACGTCAAAAAACGTGTGCAAAATAAATATTCCAGATCATGCATGTGTCTTGCAGGATAGGAAGTGAAAAGTTTTATCGTCAGCCGTCGACAAAACAAATAGCTCCAGACAGTTCGGAGACATTGTTCAACGAACGGATATAAATACACACACGCGCGTTTTATTTTATCATCGTCATTTTTACTTTTTTACGTCAGCACTCAGCATGCGAAAATACACACACGCACACACAAATACCAACACTCATTTTTCGATTCTAAGTATATAACCGTCGAAACTATATACGCGTATGATATTCTATGTTATATTACAGTATATAGGCGTTTATACCGATTTTGACGTTAACGACTCAAACACAGTACTTTGCGGACATTTTTTTTTTCGTGGTAGCAGTCGTTTATTTACGTGATATCAGTCATCGCGGTCGCTCGTTAGCCGTCTTAAAAAACGTGCCCGTAGACAGACGGACATTATATTTCCTTTGTCGTCGACAAAAACATGAATTGCTATATAAAAAGGCGTTTTTATATGAGCCATAAACCAACCCTCCCAACTCCACTCTCTATCTTCGGAGACCATTACTATGGGCGATGATGACTATGAAGAGGAAAGTAGTCGTAGCTGGTTGTAGTAACTGATGACGACGAATAAGGGGTGCCTGGCAAGTGAGTATTGCCCTTTGACCGGACGCTTTTATCGTCCCTTCCGGTCGAATGACAGTCCGTCATTGACTATATATATATATATATATATATCCATATCCATATCCATATCGTACAATCCGGCAATATTTCAGACGATATCGGAATGATTTTTCCAACGATGCATTTTAGGTGTAATTTGTCATTTAACCGGGGGACAAACGATTTCGTGCTTGCGTATCAGAGATACCGTCGATAAATCGACGTCACGTCATCTCATGGAAGGAGGAGGTACAGTTTGATATTTTAAGCATGATTGAAAATTATTATGCTCACAACAACTCGTATGACAATAGAAAACAAAAAAAATAACTGAACAAGCTTTTTGCTTTTATTTTGATTTTTTATTGCATATTTTTTTACATACATATCGAAATCTGATTGTTGTACTTTCGTATTGTTTGTGGTGAATGAGCGGAGCAATCAGCGTGTACGTATAATTTCAGTCAAATGCATTTAATGTTGACATCTACTGTTGTTTGAACAATGTACACTCACGTTATTATATTGTAGAGTAGCTAAATTTTATTAAAAACATTATATTGTTCTTCTGTGCCATATGTTTACTGTTTTAAAAATCAATAATAATAATAATATATGACTTTACAATTTTACCGAAAATAAGCTTATAAACCTATAGACTAGATTTATCATTAAAAATAAAAATAAATAGTGATGATATATATACTTGTCTAAATGAAAAATATTATTGCAGCGTTATTATAATTATTAATTTATTTTCTTATGTATATACATAATCATATTATTTCCGTCTAAAAGAAAATTTATAAAATGTATTACTAACAAGAACTTAGATATGTATTGTTAGTAAAAAAAAAAAAAGTAACTATACTAAAATCAATAAATTTAACCTAAATGTATAATCCACACAATATAATTTATCTGCCAGGTATAAGTGTGTAATTATTATATATTCAATTATGGTATTTTTTGAGTAAATTTCTAACGTTATGGGTAGTCGTGTAAAATTATTTTTCATAAATTACGGATGTAAAAATGTTTCAATTAATTTATCTTAACTATGCGTTTTTTAAAACAAAGTACAGGGCCACAGGAGTACTAGCATGCAATAAATAAATTGAGATGAATATATTTTATGATAGTTCTCTTCCTACTCTTGTTTTTTTAACGGTTTCAGATAACTATAATGTTCTCAGATGAATTGTGTATTTAGTTATATACGTTAGTAAAAAAAAACTTTATATTCATTTGTGAAAACAATTCAACAAAATGTTTCAACCAAATCCTCTTGATTTTATATTTTGTCGTTTAATAACAATTACTATACCTATTGAATGAAAAATATTAATGACGATGGTTCCCATTTGTATGAAATAAAAAAAAAAAATATACTCTTTTTTTATTTATCTTTTTATTTTTCATTTTAAATAATGATTATTATTATTTTTTATCTGGTATATCAATTGGAACGCGCCAGCGCAAAAATATTTTTTTCGCTTTACCTACATACATCTACTATGTTTTTCAATCAAATAGCCTTGTAAATAACCGTCAGACGAACGTCATTAATATATTATAATGAGCGCTAAAACAGAGTGAAACTACACTACTGACATTTTGGAGTGTACGCGGGTACCTCGCTCGAGGGCACAAAACAAACACGCCGCGCGCGCACACATGGGCTACTTGTGAGGGCAATTCAATGAATATTCAACAAACGGTATATTATCGTGTGGTGCGCCGCCCCGGTTGTCGCGTTAGAACACCTCTGGGGAATGCAACCGTTCGTTATAATAGTGCTGAGAGAAATTGTTGTAGGCTCGTTTTATATTTCCTCTTCGACGGCTGAGTTATAATAATATTATAATATAAGGGGTAATAATAGTAATAATAATATGGGACCTAGATTTTGTGAGGTTTTCGATTTCTCGTGATACGTTGACTACATGAACCGACAACACGAATTTAAAACATAAATCTTCCAGAATAAATTACTTATGTAATATTACTATACTTTAAAGCCATCACAATATTTTAAATAGCTTTTACTTAAAAAAAAAAAACAACGACTTGTAATGAAACGCATTATCATCATGCTAAACCAAATTTAAATGTTCCTCTCTCAAGCACTATCGTATTATGGTGTTGCTGATTATCGATACCTAACCATATGAAAAACTTATTTAAAATTATGCTGCATCTTGATACAGTTTGAAATATTTAAATTATTAATTTTTTTTTTTTTTTTAACGATATTATTTCCATGTTCTCTACCTATCTATCTTATCGTCATATTCGTAAAATTCGATGTATAAAAAACTTCTACAGATTGCAGGTGAGTAAACTTCATACGTTTAACAGTAACGAGTTTTTATTCTGTACTTAAAAACGATTATCATTAAAGTCTAAAAGTGGTTTTTTCATAAGTAGTTACATTTTTGTAAGTTTTCGCAAAAATAATGGAAGTTTTATAATTCCGTCATATTCGAGGTACGTATATATATATATATTATCATTTTTAAATTTTAACTAGATTAGGTGAATGTTTTTTTATATTATTAAAACTTTTTATACTAAAACTGCCTTTATAAAATAAAAACACACGGGTTTTAAAACCGTATGTATACATTGTACGTGCGTATATGAAGCATTTTAGGAAGTCGGGAAAACACACTTATGAAGCGTGCTGAATTTTCACATAATTAAAAACATATAAAGGAAATATTTAATAATATCTATTGATTAGAAGTTGTATAATTAAATCATTTTAATGACTGTTTAAATGAAATAAGTATAGCAGATTAATTAGTAGTTGTAACCGTGGCAACAAATCGTAAGCGTAAATATAGAAATCTAAAACCGTATAATATATTGTGATGTATTGTATTTATATTTTTTAATACGTGAATACTTTATGCATTACTAAATATTCGTTTCAATATTTTCTTACATCAAAAATTAATTCTATAAATTTAATGTAATATTAAATATCGTTAAATATTCATATTATACACTTAATAAAATATATGTATAATTTATGTGTGAGTCTACCATTCATATAACTTATCTCTAATGACTAATTGAATACAAGCGTAGATTATTTTTTTTCGAAAACATAATTTATTTTCATATTTATTATATGTGAACTATTTGTGGCAGTATTATTAGTGAATCTATAGATGAATAGTAAATTATGATTGAATTTTAATTATTTATTTAATTATTAATACAATGTTTGTATTATTACAATTTATATAATTATAAATATGAGTTTCGGTTATATATTTAAATACAATTATAATCAATATAACTTAAAAAATATATTTTTTACATTTATTCAGGGATTTTTTTTTTAACGTTTTTAGCATAAGAAAAACTATTAGTAAATGGTAATTTCTGTCCCCAAAATAGATTTTAAAAACTACATTAATAAATAATAAGTATGTATATATTCAAAAAATATTTCAAATTAAATGTAAATCTTGAAACATACTGATTTTGCAATAAATAAATTATATTTTTAAAAGAATACAAATTTTGTTTTAATTTTTTAATTTACTTTATTTTATTATGTATAAACGTAAATAAACATATTTCAATTTTCAAAGCTAAATAAAAAAAAAAACACAATATAATCGCACTTATATGAACAGCATTAATTTAATATTATAATACTGCTTAGTAATTATATTAGGCAATAGCTATTAATAACCATCTAGTCTAATGTCCTAATTAAACCAATTATTCATTTTAATATATTGATCTAACTATAAACTTTATCCCGGAAGTCACATTATATTACTTGTTCATCTAATTTGATCTGTATTTGATTTACATTTACAAAGTCTATCATTGTTGTAAAAATAAAATCGAGTATAGATTATTATAATTTATAGTGTAATCTATATTTTATTAAATTAATTCATACATCAAAGTAAAATAATTAATACTAATATAATATGAGCCTTTTCTTTTACCGATGTACATTTTTTTTCCATTGCTACAGCCGTATTCGAAGACAGAAAGGGTGAAAACAATGGATATTTCCTTTACGCGAACACATACATCAGTCGCCATCGTCATTTAGCGACAACGGGAGCGATTTGTTAAGGCTCTACACCATGCGCACAATGAATGATTGTGTTTAGCGGGGGAGAGGGTTACAATGAGCCGTAATCGTTCGTTATATACACCAGCTGACAGAGAGAAAAAGAGAGAGAGTAAGAGAGGCAAAAGAGGACACCGTGTAATTAATTCCAGCTAACAATGGATTATAAATCTGCAGCAGAGAAATATCCTGTAAAAATGCCACATCGATCTGTGTCATGTAGAATATTTTTTTTCTACAGATTTACTCCCCGTTGTTATGAACAATACTTTTCTATTTTTATTTTTTTCAGCGTTTATTTTCGAATTCATCGTCGTAGGTACTTACATATACTTCATATCTAATTGTTCGTTTGAAGTGTCACACACATTATTAAGAAATCGTCTAAATAAATTAGAACAAAAGTTACAATTTAAATGTAATTTATCATATCGAACATTATATAATACGGGTATACTATATTTAGTGATACTTATTTATAAATATTATTCAAAACTATATTTTACATTTAACCGATGAGGTTTTTTTTTACTATAGAATGTATATTATAGTGATTATGAATAATTTTTAAATTGGTAAAAATAAAAATATATACCTAAATAAAACAAAATTTACATAAAAATAAAAGGTAAAATATTGAGCTTTCTATTACTAAATATCTTTTGATGTAGCTATAATTTAGGTACTCTTTATCATAAATTTATCTTCGTCAATTATTTTTCTAAAAATAACTTTTTTTTTTTATTTGATAATTGCTAACTATAACAAGTTAAAAAAAAAAATAAATAATACATTATAAATTACATAGCATACATTATAATTAATAATTTTATTTAAAGTTATCATGAATTATTGTTTATTAGTATTTTGTTGTAAAATAAAAATCATTGAAAAGATACAAAATAATTTTTTTAAATAAATAGTATTAAGTACTCACCAAATGTATTAAATAATAATAAAACCTGTCATGATATATAAATTCTTTACATTTTATTATTTATCGCTATACTGATTTTTCTTTTTTCTACAAACATCAACTTTTGAAAGCTTGTACATCTTTGCACCGACATTATTCGTGAACTCAAATACTTCGTTTAAATATAAAAACATTTATCAAACCTATTAAATGTAAATAGGATTTATCACCAGAGTGTCGGAAAAGTTTTAATTGCGATCATTTTTCTACGCCATAACAAGCCGTGGAGGGGAAAATTTTTAAAGTTTTGAAAAATTACAGTACGTAATTACCGATCCCCAAACAGATATTCCAGTAACTTTAAACTGACGTAAAAGCTTCTGAAAACATATATGCCGTAAAACGTAAATTCAGAATGGTTTATTGTGCACTGAAAAAAAAATGTTACAAATAAACAGATAAAAATAATACATAATTGCATTTTCTGAACATTCTTTGCATATAATATGTATATATTTATATTCATAAATATATTTTTATTTTATAACATAATACAATATCTTATTTTAAGTAATAATCTATAAGTGACTTTATATTTTGCTTAAAATATTTTTTTTTAGTCATAAATATATAGTACATACAATATAAGAGTAAGAACAATTTAATAACGTAAGTTTCAATATTATTTAGATAGTTTTATTTCGTAGTTTGAATAATGGATCTATCGTTATATCTTGAGAATAATAAATTAATATCAAACTTTTAAGTATATTTACCAACAATTTATATGTACAAAAAATATCTGATTCTGATTTTGTACGCTTCGGTTAATGTATTATAAAACCTTGGTTTTAAATTAAATTGCGTACTTTTGATCCTGGAAATCATATTAAAATAATAAGTAGTAAAGTTTTAAAGATTCTTGATTTCATTGTAATATTGGTTAGGATAATTTGATCTTTATGAGCTAGACGCTGTATATTCAACATGAATTTGTTATATCCTTGATATTATGGTTCCATCGTTAATCCCTTTACAAATATTCTAGAATTCTAATTTTTTCAAATGATTATGACTATTATAAATGTTGACCGTACTTTAGATTACATCTAACTGTACCTAATATATATGAAACAAAAAACTACATTACCTAATTATAAAAATTGGTGGATTTATATATAAGATAATACGTGCATTTTGTTCTTCACTCTGCGTGCATCCAATTATCACATAATATATGTTCTTAATAATAATGATAATAATAGTTATAACCCGTACTGGGAAAAATCGTGATACAATTTTCGCTCGTTTACAACGTGCAGTAATGCAATTACGTCGGCCGTAGCATTTTCCCGTGTGGACACATGTTGCCACTGTTTTAACGCGCTTTTATGGCGCAAGTTTTTATACACTTTTGAGACTATATATATAAATATTATTTAATATCATATTAGTATGTTCATTATGTGTTTTCAGTCTGAAATAAATATGTCTTCTCTTTGAAAACTGCTAGGAGATATACGGTCAGTATTTATAAAACTAATCCCGTTATTAAATTATTTCTCAAGAAAGATAGAAGAAAGACTAGAAAATCTCATGGGCCAACACGAAACTTTAAAAGCTTTTTAGGTATTTCTGGTCGTTTACGCTCAACTTCTATAATGGACACGATTCGTCGCTTACAGGGAAAAAATAAGGTTTACGATAGCTTTATTATCCACTATAGGATTCTCATAACTCTTTAATTATTTTAATGTATTTTTTTCTTTTTTTGGGGAGGCATTCCCATATAAGATATGAGGTAGGTAAGAAAGAAACAATTTTATTTAATTATTTACTCTGTATAATTATATTTAATTATATATATATATA
This sequence comes from Melanaphis sacchari, assembly GCF_002803265.2. Classification (NCBI taxonomy): domain Eukaryota; kingdom Metazoa; phylum Arthropoda; class Insecta; order Hemiptera; family Aphididae; genus Melanaphis; species Melanaphis sacchari. Next base: position 1,619,915 of record NW_020271269.1, on the reverse strand, counting down.
TACAAGAACAATTTAATTGCAATTTTAACGGTTTCATTTTTATTTTATAAACAGATTTTAAATCTTTATTTTCGGTCTAGAATGTTTCATTCAACAGAATAGATTATGAATATTTTTTAAATGCCACCATCTTGTGCTTTATCGTATTGCATACATTTGAAACATAGTAATCGTTTTAGTCTAGAAGCTAATTACAATCCATTATATAATACATTATTATTAATCGTGTCATTTCTATGAAATACGAGTGTTATAATTATTACGTAGCAATTTGTGCATGTGACACGGCGTCTAACGTATGCAATTTAGGTACATGCAATATTACCAAGTCCACGACGAATAGTTACCATGTTTTATTATACCCAGACATCAATATTGTTACGCGCTACTCATTGTTAAATTCTATTTTATTACAGATTGCGTGACTAAATTTATAAGTTCGTTAAGTATTATATAGCTTTCTGAGGGTGCAGGATATTTTAACTACTCTAGTTTAGACAATACCACCCTACATAGCGTGTTTGTCGTCCAGAAATATATCCTTTGAAATATATTTTAACGTAAAGTTTTACAGTAACGTTACAAAGGGAAGCCGACAGCAATATCTTACATATCGTTTACATCGTGCGATGGATCGGATTTCTCTGCGAAACCGAAGGGACTCTGCGAGACCATAACGATATTGATCTATTTTAAGGAACGTTTTTAAAACTGTGAAAAACTCATAAACTGTGCCCATATAATAATATATTATACTACAGCGATTCCATCGGTATAATATGATTTAAACTGCGGTTTTCCGAGTCACTGCGCGGACGACGGCGATGATGACCGAGACGGACGAGACCATAAAAATAGCTTAAGCTGCGGTTTATTATCATCGGTCGTATAGAATTCAGGCGGCGTCCATTAACGTCTGGCACCGGTTCAAACGACCATTGACGAGCTTAAAAGGTGTCCAGCCCCCGCGCCGCCAATACGATAAATTCGATGACACGTTATACGATGACAATATGGTGTTTTTAAAACAATTAACGTGTGTTAATCGGTCCTCCGAATTGCGTCGTTGTATAGGCATAAAATATTAACGCGAAAGTAAATCCACATCATAATGATACGGTATTAAACGAGATACATGGTATATAAATGTATATGGCTTATTGTTGAAGAAATCTCACGGGAGCTCATATCATATACGACACTGCGGAAAAACACGTTTTATGTTATACGCTTATGTAGGTAGGTTTAAGTATATTCGAACAATGCTCGTGCACGCTTTTTCTATATACTTGTGTACCTATATACATATTGTTATATATTATTTATTATAAATTTTTTTTTAGCTTCTATTTTTACCAGGAGCGTCTTCAAGCACGAACTCGTATACATACATATTATTATAATATGAGCGCAATGCGCTATGCAGCTCGTGACTGGAAACTAATTCGTGATAAGGGTTAAAAAAAATATATTTGTATAAAAATAAATAGCTTATATAATACGGACGTCAACGGCAACGTTGCGTGATTATCATTACACCGCGTCGCAGTCGGGTTGTGTGAACAAAATAGGTTCGTGATGAGCGAACGGGGTGGTGCAGAATATATGTATTTTTTTCTGCGTTTTAGTATAAAACTCATCAAACACACGATTTCTAAAGGGAGAAATGGAAATGACGTGCACTAGCACACAACAAACGTATATACACGAACACGCGTATTATATTGTACGTGGAGGAAAAGACGTGATCTCGGCAGAAATATATTTGATGGAAGACCGGGTCATCCGTCAATCAGTAATCTCTATTAATCGGCTGTATACGGGCTTTCATACGTCGAACGTATATAATATGTGGCGAGACGATGGTTTTAGTGCGATATAGGATATATTTTTAACATCTGCCTCGTCGTTTAATCCGATCCAACTGACACGAGTCTCTTTTGACAAAAGTTCGCAAATAGGCGTCATATTTTTTTTTTTTAAACACGAAAAACTGTATTATTGTATTATATAAGAACCGGATATGCGCATGAACGCGATAGTCGATATAATAAATTTAACACCATACCTCATAGTTATACTTCGTTATTGATAGTCTTAATTTTGTCGCGTGCCTGCATTCTCACCAAATTACGTGATTTAAGCAACGATGCAGTAGGTAGTCGTCCAATAGATGAACCGCGAGCGAAATTATGGTTAATTATTTGTAACGTACTTATAGTTTATATGCGATGACCGCATCAGATATACTCCGTATACATATTAATGTGGCCATATGGGGTAACTATATACAATTAAATTTAAATTTATGCCTGTTTACTGCACTCGTATCGCTGCCATCGTATTACGTATTATAATAATATAAGATGATCATATTAACATTATTTCACCATTACCACGTGACCAATTCTTAAGCTAATTTATTTATTCATAGCTTCTATTTATATGGAAGTTATGTTTGTATATAAATACATCTAAATAATTATTCTTAAATCTTAAAAACTACCTATGTATTAGTTTAAAAAAAATAGCTATATGTATAAAATACTAACTTTATGATTTATAATTTATAATTCGTTGTAATTTTAATATTTTAAATGTATGATACTATTATTAGCTAATAGATAGATAATATTATGTATATTTTTTTAAACTCTTAAAAATCATTTTTTTATACAAGGTATCTCACTTTGTTTTTTTTTTACGCACCTGCTCTTTTATTATATTTTAATATACCCATTTATTGCTTAAACTTTTAAAGCTTAGTCTAAAAATTTAAATGCTTTCGTAAATTAGTAATTTAACTTTTAGAATATTAACATCAATTAACACTTTATAAAACAGCTACCTCAGGTTTTTAAAGCAATACAAAATAAAAAAAATGTTTTAATTTTAAGTTTTTTAATCAAATAGTTAAACGAAAACTACTACTATGAACAATAATAATCATAACTTTCTGATTCTAAATTTAGTAACAATATTGTTCAAATTCATATTTCAAGAATATTGATTAACATAATTATATTATACAAGTTTAACTTACTATGTATGGTATAAATGCTCTAAAAATTTATAAATCGAAATATTTAATTTTGTTTAAATCTTGATAAAAGGATCACCTTGAATAATATACCGTTTGTTAAAAATTGACGATATAATACTGAGAACTTATATAAGATATCATAATAGCGTGTGTATGTGTATATATATATATATTATACAATATAGATTCGTATTTCTTATTTTTCTCATTATTATTGAATATTATTATCTAAGGATATTCTATAAATATAAAGAATAATAAAATATAACTTCGAGTCGTTTGGGGAAACTATTGAAGAAAGTACCAAAGTTTTTTCTCCCTTCGTACCCTTCCTTTATAGTCCGTATAATTACGAGATATTTTTCATAACACAGTGGCCAAGTTTCAGATATTATATACTATAAAGTATAGTTATTGGCCCAAGACCAACGGACGGCGATCGTAAAAGAGAACGAACTCCCTCCGGCAAATGATAATGTTAAAAACAAAATGGACCGGAAAATTAGAGTTTCGAATACGGTTCCAAGTGTACATTTTTACGCGTGCCCAAAGGCGAAAGACCTTAGGAATGTAATTTTGTAGGGTTTCGCGTCTTCTGATACATTGTGCTTTAGTTATTAGAATATGCAGAACTCTTTTTCTCTAATTATGAAACATCAGAAAAAAATATTCAAAATAAATTGCTGTTAATTTATTCAAAAACAACTTTTAATAATATGATAAATAATTTAAAATACAGGTATGTATAGGCGCTTTAATGTAAAGTTTAATTTTAGTTTAGCAAATGCAGTATGTTGTTTTAATTTTAATAAGATTACTTTACATAAGTTCTTAAGTAAAATGTTTAATTTTAAACTAATAATTTATGAGCAGAATATTTTAATTATTTTTAAAAATGATACATAGTATAAAACACTGCAACCACTACAAGACATTAGTCAACGTAGTTCTAATGAGGAAATAAAATTATTTAAATTATTTTTTTTTAATTTCTATAGAAATATCAATGAACTCCAATAAAAATTAGCTACACGGTAAGAGTTGTGTACATGTTCCAACGTTTTAAGAAAAAATTTGTGTTTTATCATGAATATTCTATACAAATCTCACATTGGTACTTATGTGTAGTATTTTAATAACATTACATTCTAAATTATATATACTTTTAGTTTTTGCAAATGTTAATAATATAAGAGACAGATAAAAATGATTTTATAGTTATGAACTTTACTAAACCGACTTCATTCACACTTCAATATTTATGGCTAGTACATAAATATGAGAATTATAAAAACAGCGTTCATCATAGTTATGTATATGTATATTATGACTGAATTTTCATTTGCATCTTTATAATTATTTTTTTTCTAGAAATTTTTTCTGCACATACATAGATGTATTAACTTTTTACTCCATTTGAATATACTATTGAACCGTAATCACTTTGAGTGCTAGTATTTCTTCAATTTTTATTAAATGTTCTATATATTATGTATCTAAAGCACATTCATAATATTTTAGTTATGAAAAAAGACATTTAAAAACTTAGAAACATACTTTATAAATTATAATAATAGCATAACCTTTAATTCCATTGATGAATATATTATAAAAAAATTCAAAAATATATCCAATTTTTAGTGAATGGTATTAATTATATTTAAAATAGCATTCTATTTTGTATGTTGCAAGTGCTATATTGAGCATTTAATTAGATGCAATAAGATCAGGGTCGTTAATTTTATTATTTTTAACTCACAAAACAAAACAAATTATTCGTTATTTTATTTCTAAATTCTGTGTCTGGAACCGCTACAGATAACCCGTTACATAAACATAAATATTGTATTATACGTATACCATCGACTTTAACGTGAAATGCAACACAGGTATGTACCAGAATGACATAAGATTTTGAATGTGTATAATATTATAATACATACACTATGGTCTTCGTGGTATACCTAATAAAATGTATAAAGGATTTATTATTTTTCGAGGACAACCACAAGTGTACAATAATATATAAACCGAGCATTTATATTATTATATCCCTCGATAGTTTTTTTATTACATTTGTTTTCTTTTCTTTTTTTTATGTCCCCATAGTATTTACTATTTACTGAGACGTGATTTTTTCTACACATACACACTATATACTTACTCAGAACAGTTTATTCAAATCGTCACGGGAACCGGTTGGTAGCGCGTCGACTATACCCATGGCGTTAGATTGTTGATTTTTATTTTTTATTTTAAATTTTATGTTTCGTTATTTACTGTTATCAAAAAAAAAAACTATACTCAGTAAATAAAATGTATAAAATAAAACATGGACGTCCCGGCACACAACTCACACGTGCGCGGGCGACCCTTGTATGTGCGGAGTAGGTACGACGGTTTTAATACGTTTTATATCGTTTCACACGATCACGCAGCGACGTCTTCTTCGTCCCTACCATATACAATATACATAATATATTTTTATAAAATAATAATTAAAAGTCGATTTACCGTGGCGGCCAAGTGTTCATTACGAATTCCGTAACTCGGCTAATATACTAGTAAACACACTCATACGTAAAAGCCACTAGTCTTAGTGTTCGGGTCAGGTTATTTCCGTTCAGTCACCACTGATGAGTGAGTGCGAAACGTGATATTGTTGTAGTTTCAAGTATATATAAATATAAAGTATAAAACAATTACCACGATTCACGAACTGTAATTATACACCCACAGTAGAATATAATATCAACATGTTAATGGATGAGGATACACGATCGAAGTCCAGCGCAGGGCTGACGAAGATTTTCCAACTATATATCTACATCGTAATCTGATAGGGGAAAATGCCAAAACATGAAACTTGCTTTGCAACTGTTTCGGGTGTAAATGGTAATGTTATAGCCAGACACTATCGTCACTAGTAAATCAAAACAATTTGTAATGATTTGTATTGCGTACAATACACTTGAACCTACATTTTTACAAAACATTATTTAAAGAATGCTTTTTATTTTCATTAACATTTTTACAGCCAAAAAATGAAGCAATTATTTCATTTTTTCAACTATATTCTGGTTTAAGCTTAAAATGCTAGTATGTTGGCTTATAAAATATTTACAAAAAAATTTTCTGCTAAAGAATATGAAATTTAAAAATTGCGAAGTTAAAAAAATAAATCCACTTAATAATTAATAAAAATAAAACAACCATATTAATCAAAACACGTATAATGCATAACAACTATATACTCAAATAACTAGTAACTGTTAATTATCTTATACCTAAAAACACAAAAAACACCAGAATCAACTAAGAATAGTCAACAAATTATTGCATTCAACCCCTTATTGGTGTAACTTTACCTATAATTGAGGTGTAGTTTAAAATAAACAGCAGTAAGTATTATAAGATTAGGTACATAGTTTTTGTTTTAAAATACACTTCAGTAATTTACACACGGGTAATTATAATATAATATACTGCGCTGCACCTCGTTATTATTTATACTCGTATTATTCGTATTCGGGTGCGAGAAAAAAATAATATCGTATCGCGTGCCATTTGATGAACAATATATATAGGGCAGCCGGCACCCCTTTCGCACGCGTGCATTATAGGTACGATGTATATACATTATTTTTTTTGTACTTTTTGTCCGCTGCCCTCGTTCCGAATTCATCATTTCCGACAGCTCTCACTTTTGAACCAGCTGGCGGTGGTTCTCCTTTTATGGGGCACGTCGGTCAGAACGACAATATATATATATATGTATATTGTGTGTATAGTATGGCGGTGAATATATAACGCGTAATGATAGAATAAAAAAATAATAATAATAAAGGGTCGAATAATAATGATAATAACAAACGAACACGGAGAAGGCGGATATCCGACGCACATTTCTTTTTTAAAAAGCACGACTGCGCAAACGCCGCCGAACCGGGTAAATGGCGCGCGCCATATCTCCGACTCGGCCCCATCATCATCATCATCATCATCATCGTCGTCATTACGCATAATATTTTTATCTGCATTTTTTATTCAAAACAATGGACATGAGCGTCACAGGAGGTATCTGATCATATCGAGTTACCGAGTTTTTCTTTTTTCCTACGTAGTAACTAAACGTTCAAATAATTTTCTTGCGCATATACAGAAATATAAAATAATATAAATGCACGCAAACACTACCTTTCTTATCCATTTATGTTATTCAATATAATATATAATAAATATATATATATGTGTGTATGTGTGTGTGTGTGTGTGTGTGTGTAAATATACCACCGAGATGTATAATAACGCAAACGGCACTCCAGAGCGTCGTTACGCGCCTTTATATTAATGTATAGTGGAAAATTTGCGGCAGGTACTTTTCGTTTGTAAGTAAACCTATATTATATTATATATTTATTGTTTGTACGATAAATTATATTTACTTAAATCTTTATAACAAGAACATAATACGAACGAAAACTAAATTAGTATGTTATCAATTGAATAATGTTATGAAATGTTGAATAAAAAATTATGAAGTTTATATTCGTATATACGTAATTGTTTTGCTGTTGTGACATCTTTCTTAGAAAATATTTTTACACAGTACGAGACCATTATTGATCATAACGATTTTATATCCTTACATTAATCACTACAATATTAACTACATTATCAATGTTAAGATACAGTTAAACACTAATTTTACAGCTAATATTACAATTATTCAAAATTACTTACACCTTTCTTATTAAATCAGTCTCTATGCAATGACATAATATAATAAAAATCATAGAAATTAACTTGATAAATTTATAATAATGATTGTTATTGTATACCTGTAAGAAAATTCTACGTTTATTTTACATCATATACCCGCCGATAATAATATAGTTTATACCTCATAAACGATTATATAATAAAGGAACATAATTGAAATATTGATTGATTTTATATTTTCGAAGTCTTCATTGTTTTGTCGTGAATATAAAGTAAATATAATAATTATAAAAGTAATTTATTATTAAGGGCTCGTATTTTTTAATCAGGATTATATTTCAATTACAGTAGGAGACGGATGAATTAATTAATTAATTTGCTGACTGCAGTATAATAACGACAGCGGAATAAAAATAATTCTGAGGAAAAGATATTTCGATTGTCAAGTAAATAATAATGCAGCGTAGTCAGAAAAAATACCACTACTATTATACTGTATAATTATAAAAGGGAAAACTCTAAAGGTATATAATACAAACTATTGACCTACGTCGGCTTTGAATGTCTAGAAAAAAAGTTTTCCAGGCTTTCATACCTTTATATATATAAATAAATGTGCGTATACGTGTCAAGTTATGTAAAATAAAATTTAGGTCTTCTCCAAAAAGGGTTTATTCAAATCTAAAAAAATGGTTTCGTTTTCTTTCTTTTTTTTTTTATTATTCACATTCACTTCTCTTTCGGCGGTCATATTTTTATATTCGATTGGACAAATGGCGAAGAACAATAAGCTCAAAGGCTCCGAGACAATCGTAAAATATAATAAATAGTCTTACAAATAACACTGGAAAATACATTTTTATATTCGAAAGAAACTTTTAATCGTGTGCGTAAAACTTGTGAAAACTGCAAATGAATAATACAGTTACTCGAAATATTTGTCTAACGCCGGAATCGTATTTAAAGTCCACACGAGCCCCATATTCAATTGTAAAGTTTGTTGGCGAGACATTAACATAAAAAAAAAAAAAAAAAAAAAATAGAAATAGAAAATGTTCGTCAGAGCGTGCGACAACGGTATAACATCATTCTACAATAAAGATTTAAATCTACCTCAGCCTCATACAGACATACATTAATAATTGAGTAATTTGTCATTCATTGGTATACGGGACGACAACGTATCTAATTAATATTCATTCGTAAATAAATAAAAATATACTACCAGAAAACCCGCAGCAAAACTGCATGTGCGCATAATGTATACACTGTTTAGCTATCAATTAAGCCTGTTATAGTCTAATTAGACAGTTACTATCATCTCTTTTTCTCACTCGTATACTGTCTATTGTGTACGTGTACGTGTGTGTGTGTGTGTGTGTGTATTTTTCTTTTGCACATTGCTTAATTTTTGTTTTATATTTAGGTACAATCGATAAACTCGATTTAGAGATAAAAAAAAAATATATCAAGAACACTGTCCGACATTTTAATCAACAAAAGATGAATTTATAAAAATAAATACCTTCTAGAGCCCTTCTCTTCTTTTTGCGGATTACCGTTGTTGGGTGTTTTACTATATTATCATAATAATATTAGGTATTTATATTTATTTTGTTTAGCACACCCTAGTTGCTCGGTTCCGAGGACAATAACTCGTGATTATGATGCGAACGGCTGACTTCGTATTTTTTTTCTCTCCCTCCCTACCACAAAATTTGTAATTCGTTGTAACTGTCGCACCACAAAAAAAAAAAAAAAAAATGAATTTCAGCAACCCGAAAACCACGCTCTACGTGTGTTACTATGCTTCGAAGGCAGCCATTTGTCCGCATCGTGTCGACTGCCGAGAAATAATAATAATAATAATAACGGCCCGTGTTACACATGCAATACAATGCTATCATCACCATTTCAATGTAATTAAAAACATACATAGACCGCCCAAGCCATTACTAAATAATACACTGAAAATAATGATAATAATTTAAGTAATACGATTCCAGAATACGATAATTATCTTATTCGTACGATCGCTAACTATGGGAGACAATGGGAGATAAATAAAAACATACGAATCCTTCAAATATTTAATTTTTTTTGTTTGTGGACAGGAAGTCGAGTAAGAATTTTACTAGCAGTATAATCTGTATTTTTTTTTTTTACGTCTACGATTTCCTTTCAGTGTAAGCAATGTTACAACTTACATGTACAATTCACAAATAGCTAACAAATAAGTACAAAACTTGTAAAAGCGTGTAATAACCCAACATTTGAGCTTTCTTTAGTTTAGTGATACCCATCTATATAAACTATATATATTATTACGTTTATTGAACGATCTCCGAGACATATTATTTTATATTAAAATAAAGCAAAATAAAATAAAATATCTAAAATATACTATTCGATATACTTTTATTGTAATTTATATAAAATATGTACTATATAAGTATACTAATGATTTAGTCGCCAATGTATCGAAGATCAATAAAAAATAAAGCGTATTTATTTCATTAAGTAATATAAATAATATAGTTTTGTATTTATTCTATACAAATTAAAAAGTATTGTTTAAATTGTTTATTAAACTTTATCCTATATGTGTTCGAAAACTAAAAAGAAAGTTTGTTCTCAAAAGACATTTAAAATCGATCTAATCTGATGAGTTGCAAACCAGACAAAAGTATATTAAAACTATCGACTGCAGTTCGATTGTGTACGTGAACTCGTAGATAATACACTTGTAATACCTGTTTGAAATTACTTTTTATTAATGGCTATAAAACACAGAAATAAAAACTTGAGTGATAAAAATGATTTTTTCCCCGACAAAATCGTATTATATCAACGTCTTAATAGTACCTATGTCAAACTATTATAAAACGTTAAATCACTAATTTAAAGATTTTTTTTTTTACATACATAAATAAAACGCTATAAATAGTAAACATTTAATTTCGCCTAATAGTGTATAAACTATTTGCTTAAAAAAAATTTTCCTCATCATTATAATTAAATTCATAGTATTTACGAATAAAAATATATACGTTTTCCACGTGTGTAGGTATGCAATATATTATTTATATTATTTACTATTCCGTATGCGTAAAATAATTAATCTATAACTTTTGAAATGGTAATATTATTATTTATTATAATACCATGTTTGCGGATGAATGCTGTGTCAGTTAAAAAAAACTTCGAAGAATTATTATCCCGTTACAGCAATTATATACGCTAAACCAGTTGTTAAATTAATAGCTTAAAATTATTCTTTAGGTATTTATAATCACGAGTATGTTAGTGTAAACTCTTGTTACATGTTAACTCCCATCGTTATATTTTGACCCCTCGTCATAACGTCGGTGGTCATTATTTTTACTATACATCAATTAATTATATATAGGTTGGGATCGTTTTAATTCATTACATAGAATGAAAAAAAAAATAATACGAGATACCCCAATATAATAATATTATTGTGTAATTTTTCAATGCGGGACCTAAAAACATATAACTATAAAAATATTCAGCGATTTTACCTCATGTTATATTATGGCAATACACTCATGAAAACAAGAAAAAACAAACTCGCCCTGCAAAAGAGACGTTAAAAGAGTATTTCTACGCCATCGGTGTTGTAATTTTCCAGAGCATTAACTAATATATAACAATTATTATATAATAATGCACGACATGCTTATTTTACCACTCATTTTATCTCGACAGTTATTTACAATTTTAAAAGTATGCTTCTGTTTTAAATATTAAAAATAATAATTATACACAACAACACTTAATAAAATATATTTATTTATTATAATATATTATGATCGAAATGAAGTGGACTGGAACAGGCGGGTTCTACGTTAAATATTGGCCTTCACTCCGCTTGCTCTCATGACTACTCTTAACTACTTATTCAAATTTTGATATTATACATCAAAATTCTCTGAAAAATTAATTCTACTTCAAAATTATATAATAAATAATAGAAGAAATAAAAATAAGGGTAATATAAAATATTGAAAATTAAAATCATTTTTCAAAAACGTTAATGCTTTTCGAGATGGTGAATGTTTGGTTTGAATGGAATCACCCAGGGTATGTATATATTATATATACCTATTTTTCGCCGAGATTATAAAACAGGGGAATTTGTTTATACACTCTGTCATTTTAATACGAGAGCGTAATATTATATATACGCATAAAAAGTATATAATAGACATTTCACCAATTTCGAACAATTGTTCTACGAACCGGAAAATTATATTCGTGCCCGAGAGTCTTCTCGTCTGGCGTGCTAGTGCCTGCAGTGCCTGCGCCACCGTCGCCACTGCAATAGACGTTTCCATTATCGGAGCACTCGTATATATATATCCTCCTCAGGGTGTCTCGGCTTGGTTTAATTTTATTGACAATACCTTACCTGTCTTGCAGCCACTTTCCGCACGTGACGGCCCGCCGAGTCGCGGTCTGTATGCGGCAAAAAAAAAAAAAAAAAAATAAGTAAATAAGAAATTGGAAAACGTTCGGCGCATACCTCCGGGTGGTGGTTCGGGGGATATTCAACCGTCACCCCGGACTCGCACGTATAATCTCGCTATACTCTGGAATCAGCCCTCTACAGAGCGTGCTGTTTCGTGTAGTTTTATTTATTTGCGGCAACCGTAATAATATTATAATATAATGTAGTAATACGTCTGCTGTTAATAGTCGCCCTAGATCGCAACTCTATACAAATTCATATAATAATACTGTATTACTTTTGTACAATCGTCCAATGCATATCCATGGGGTATCATTAACAAATCCCAAAGGATACTGGACTACAGAATGATTTTCTACCTATTCATTTGTGATAATACTGTTCATTATATGCCCAGAAGTTAAACCCAAACGGGTCGTGTACATTGAAAAGTTTCCGAGAAAGAGTTGACCTCCTAAACCCGCACCTTATTTCCATACATGTATCACTAAAAGTTACACTTAACCTTAACCTAACTACTGTCCACTTAATGCTCGGTCGAGACAAGCGGAGTATGTCAAGTTATAATTCTAGAATTTATTTTTAAACCAATCGTTTTGATTTAATTAATATAAAATGTGCGTGAACGAAATCAGTTCGATACAACCTGAATTTTAAATTTTTATCATTGGGAAGTATATTGACCGTTCTACAACAAAATTATAAAATAATCACCATGTTTTTAGACACATAATAATCAAGTGATAAATAACACATAAATACAACATTAACAGTTTTGGCGTAGTTTTTTTTTTTTTTTTGAATAAAATTTGTTTATTATTATTATTAGTGCAAAGAAAATTGAAAGAAAGAATTAAACTGTCTCTTTAACAATGAAGTTATATATTATTATCTAAAAATAAGAAGTATAATAATATGGGTGTATGGCCATTATTATACGGCTACTGAGCTACGTCTCAGATAAAAATCACACTTCCGTCGAAAACTGTTTGGTTTAATTTTTTCTTATTTTATCGTTTGCTGCACATGTCGGTGCGTATAACAAAATCCTTAACTGCTAACTACTATATACAATGTACGCACTAGGTACCCATTTAGCACGTGCTATACGCGTAGAAGTATATGTTGGCCCCGTTTAACCCTATAATATACGCGCGCGAATCGTCCACACGTACCTACGGCGTAATAAACGGCGAAACGGCACGCGAAATAAACCGATTTGCATTCAACGTGAATAATAAAATTATACGACATCCCGCAGCGACTTTCGATTCGTATGTCGTCATTTATTATTATTGTAATGCTGCAACCAATGGTAGGTATATAGACGTATTATTATAGTCGGTTTTTATTCGTGTGAACATTGCCCGAATTTCCCATCTCAGTGTTGTATACAATATTCGTATTTTTGTTCTCTTTAAATTATTGTTAGACTATTTCAAGTTATTCGTGTCGAACCATCGTTCTGAAACAGTTGCTCGTAGAAACGCTATTTTAATTTTCCGATGGTACCTATTTATCTACTTATGTAGATTTTTTTCTAGTTATTTTATTATTAGTGAGAACTCAAATACACAAATATTCATGATCATATCAGGTATCAAAGTAGGTAGCTGTCAGTGATTATTGGCGATCGATCTGATTATACATAAAACGAAATCGACCAATGATCAGCCTTAAATAGATTTTCCGCAATTTAGAAATCAACTTTAAAGTTGTAATGCGTCCATCGAATCGAATCAGAGTATTTTTATTTTTTTATCGATTATTGACACATAATATTACTTTAATTTTTCTGCAAATTTTCAATATTGTTCTATTTATAAAAAAAATTTACGAAGCTGCAGATAATTTATAAAATATAAAATAAATAATATATATTTTTTTTTTTAATTGTATAAGCTAACACTTGCGTATATACGATCGTATTATAAATTTACTATGCTTATTAAGTCTCTAAAATAAACTCCAAAATGTAACATGTGATCATGACACAAATCATTGTGATGGCATTATGGAAAAGACACATCTAAGTTAATGCGATGCTGCAAAACAGACAAAACGTCACTCTGCACAACTATCACAGTCCTCACCATCAACTGATCGCCAAGTGTATAATTATTGCTCGTCGAGTTATGACTAACCTAACCCTCTTCATGGTGCTAAAGAACTTTATTTTCGTCCTAATATAACGTATGTCTGTTACATACACATATTATGCACATTATTCAAGCTTATAAATAATCACATTTTCATAATACAAACAAAATACACATTATGCACTTAAACGTAAAGTAAATAGTTTTTTACGATATCATTCTACGATTATAAGACTGTAAATAAATCTGGTTTAAACAAAATGGCTTAAACATTTATTTTTCCAAATTAAATATTTATTTATTATTAAATTTTAAATTTTAACGTATTTTTACATAACCTTAGTTAATATTTTGTTATAAATTAAAATAATATTTTTTCTTTTTAATATTCATAGTGAATGCAAGTTTCAACAAAATTTATTAAAAATAAATACTGAATCTGTTTTCCTTACAGTTTATATTACACTGTATTATACTATAATTAAGTGTACTCGCAGGTATAAATTATAAATGGTACTATACATTTTATAATATATTGTACTTATCTCAACATAAGATTATGTCTGCGTTCCGCTGGTCTGTGCGCAAGTATAATGTATATATGCAATACCATAACTTTAATAAGAAGTGGAAGGATTCAAAGAAGCAGAAAATTCAATATAGGTTAGGTATCTGATGCAGAATAAGCGCGAACGTTTAGGCGTGCGTTTTATGTTCGGTTTTTTCGCATCCGATTACACGAGACTCGTCGGTTATCTTTGTGAGTGAGATGCGTCTAAAAAAATCAAATTAACTTTCAACTAAGAATTTTTTTTCGCATACAAATTGGATAGCTGAACCGAGAAAAAAATAAGGACGACCATAAAAGAGTGGGCTTTTTGAACTTTTTTCACTCATGACTTGACTCTTTATAAACGGGAATACATGTATATATACGAGCTTCAGGAGAAACGATATTATTTATTCTTTTCGGCCCCGTAAAAGCGGAACTTTTGAATACGACAAACGAGACGGGGATGCGATCTCTGGGTTTTATTTTATTTATTTTTTGTCTGTATATATATTGTATTATATATATACATATAATATATACTTTTTGCTATTTCCCTCTGCTCGTAATAACAATAAGTGTGTAGAATATAATATATAAACGTATAAGCTTTTTTTCTGCAAAAGCATATCTTTTTCCTTATTCGTACGCACTTACTTTCTGAACGCTATATTCTCTCTTATCTCCACAAGTAGCTGTTTTAGTGAAAAAGTGGTATGGGTGTGAGACAGAGGTTGATTTCTATGAAAACAGCCGCCGACTGGACGCCTTTTAGATTCTTTTGCAGACATTATTTTACACCTACTGAAATCTTAAACTCTGAAGATCTTGTACACGGCACCGATATATTTAAAATGTATATATATATATATATATATATAATCTAATAGTTGCTTCGTCATCGACACCTTTCAGTGCGTCCGTGAAGGGTAGGGTCTATCGGACTAGATCCATTATCCGTCCGTCTCAGCACAATGGCTATTTTCCCCTTGTCCTTCAAATTACGTTTAAAAGGATACCCGCGCACTGCAAACCAACTAATATATAGTCATTCTGTACACACACACAAACACTATTTCTGTTGTGTTTGTAATTCAGATGGCGATTTTGTTAATCGATTCTTAATACCATTAAAGCTTAGTTTTGTATTTAGTGTCGGTTTCTAAAATGGGGGAGGGATCGGAGTACCGCTTAAATAATCATTAGCGGTGGATTTTATCCTTTTTTGAGCGTTCAAAATAGTAGTTTTTTTTTTATGGTAATTCATTCTTTAAAAGCGTGTAACATTATTAAAAGTGAAAAAAATACAATTTATAATGTACACGCGTATCAATAAATGTTTTTAGCGTTTATGTATTATATTGCACTGTTGTAACCCATTATTATTGTTGACAAAAAACTTTACATTGAGGTAATAATTTGGTATTCAAGTTTAGATGACGAATGATTATTTTAAGAAAAAGACTGCTAAAAATACGAAGAAAAATACAACATTTCTACAAAATGAAAAAAATAAACCGTAAATTTGTGTCACTTTAAGCTAATTATATAAGACAACACGATAATATATATATTCTAGTATTATAATGTGTAAACAACAGTTTCAGATTTTATTTTTCAACGACAAACAATTTTTATTTATATTTATAAATATGTATTTATTTATATACATTTTATTTTCCGTAGCTGATTTTTATATATACATTATACATATATGCATTTTTAATATAATGAAGCGCGTTAAATTCTCACTAGCGAGCTGTTACAGATACTCAGTTACATAAAAATGGAACGAGTGAAATATGTTAACTACATTCTTTATAAATTTAAATATTATGAAATACCTACCTGCAGCTACGTAACTGATTCCTTGTGCATATTATAATAATCGTAGTCGTCTTCGTCGTTACAACGGCCTATTATTTCCCATTAAAAAACTACAGATTCGACGTTAAACACGTATCGTTGTTGTCCAGTGTTTATCTGCTACATTAAACATACATTTATAATTTTTCTCGAACATGCATAAACAAAACACGTATTTTTTTACATTTTTTCGGTTGTCTTAAACGTTTGCTGATAGATATACTATATCAGGTATACAATATATATATATATACCTATAAAGAATAATTAAAACAGACTGTAGACACGTGTCGGTGACCGGTCGGGTTGGTGGTGAACGAGATTCGTCCTGTGGAAAACACACGAACGATAACGATATTTTTTCGGGATTCTGTGTAGATCACACCGACCGACGCGCACGATAGGGTGCTCGCAACGGTATACCGGATCCATTATATGTTTTAACGACTATAATAGTATTTCAATATACAACGGCGTTAAGAAAAATTGTTGTTTTTATTACACCGTGGGCGTGTCAAGCTGTGTTCTCTTTTCCCTCTTCATATTAATATTACAATATTCTATACATATATTTTATCATATCATCGTCATTATATAGGTATGTTATAGTTAATTTATCGCAGAATTCTACTGCGCTCAAAATCCTCTCCACCCAAGAGATCTGACTATCGAATACAATAATAATAATAATAATAGTAATAAGAACTTTATTGTCACGTTTAACACTGACATTGTCCGACAATGTCCGACATGACCACATACCGTGTCAATGTGTCAACAAATATTCTATACAATAAGCTCATTATTTTGCATTTAAATATTCATTATTAAAATGTTGTTTTTAATGACTTTAAATAAAATTATATTTAAAAAATATTTCCATAAACGTTAAAAATAAATATATGTGTATATACATAATATATTTAAATAAAAAGTGCAGATCTATAATGTTAAGAGAGCCGTAGTTAAATATTTATACTATTTTCATGTATAATATTATAATTAAAAATAGATAAATAGAACTCGTTACTGTTTTAAGTAAACAAAGATAATAAACTATATATCCGGTCGTGTATCACAAACACATTATAAGTAATGCACATAGAATGCTGTATATTTTTTCTTTTTTAAATCATTTAAGTTTTGATCGGAAACTGTCAAATTGTCAAAACCAAATTCAGTTATCGGCAGTTTGAAACCCTCGGGATATTTTTTCGCCGGGGGCCTACCAATGAAAGAGAATAATGATGTCCGACAATAGATTGTAAAATCACGACCGACGTTTTACGATTGTTCTTTTGCTTCAGGTACCTACATATATTTTTGATTACTTCCACAGTAAGATATTATCAGACAACATTAAACGAGATGTATTTGATGTATTGATTTATCTATAGCATGACATTAATTAATTAAACATAATTATGATGTTTAACTTTTAATACTATTACAATTTTATTTAAAAAAGTCAAAAACTGATACATTTTTATTGCTTACTTGATTTAATATTTATACATTTTAATAGCTTTTAAAATATACCTACCACTATATTAAAGCTTCAATATAATATAATTATATTTGTAATTTTTTTTATTAAGTTTGAAAATATTTTAATTGTTCAAAAAATATAATAATTAAAAAGATGCCAATATTTTCTGTTAATTACTTTTTAAAATTCCAATAAATTGGTATTTACGAAATAATTACGTTGTTAAACGATTTTTATTTAAAGCCGCTGACTGATGTAAACTTAACAGTATAAAATTCCGTGAGTCAACGGGTTGATTTTGTTATCGAATATCGAAATAACTACTTTCATTAAAAATCCTCAAAGTGTTTGAACTATAATTTACTCTCGAGTGATGTACTTGGATATAGCTTAGTACACAAAATAGCGAGTAAACTTTGGTAAAGTACTGTAAAAGTTTCTGTAGTGTATTACCGTCATTTTCTGGATAAATCGAGTTTCGCGTTATTACCTTGGACTTTTGTTCAATTTTTGCCATTCTGTTATACCCAAAGAACGTAAACGGTCCGTAAATATTTGTCCAACCCCTCGAGTCCAATAGATGATAAGAGCACACACAATTTCGTTCTGACCGTTGTTGTCGTTATTGTCAACTACGTCGGACTATTATAACTTATAAGTAACCATGTTATCAAAAATGAAATAACCAATGGAATTAGGTTCAACAAAATAGCCTATTATAAAAATTACTCTAAATTACGATCTTTCTGAAAATTGTTCGTCGTAGTAATTTTAATGGTATAAAAATTTATAGGTACTTATTATTTTTATCATAACATATTTCTGTTAAGTGTGTTTTATGTATATGCATATACCTATATAAGGTGCACAGAGTTTTCTTTATATGTCCAGTACAATTGTTTAAACTAAACTCAATTTCTCAGAAAATATTTGTACTTTTGATGAAATTAAATATTCTATTTGAAGTAGTTAAACCGGTCAATAGTTACTTAAAAAAAAATAGACAAACACACAAGTATATTTCAGATGTTCTAAAAAAATGTTTATTTAATATAAATTAACTTATTTTTATAAAAGTAATTATTATGTTTAATTAGATAGGTACTCATATTGTTATTATATTTAATTGTAGATATCTTCGTTATTGTTTTAAATCTCGACCAGTAATCCCATACACTAAGTAATGTTTTTTGATCATTCGCTATCAGATGCACCCTTATTAATTGTGGCCTACGAATTTAACACGATTACTGGACTATTTCATTAAAGCTGACTGCTGTCTATTGTTCCAATTCATTGTGTCAGCAACCTCTTTCACGCATTTGTGGTTTTCCCTTCAAAGCCTGGACATTTTTTTTCACCCCCATCGGCGATACACGAAAGACAATTTAATTAATTTTTTTTTTTTTTTGATATTTCCTTGTCGGCTGACGGGAGGACTTTTAACAGGATTAAACCACGCGACATCCCTACCGCAACTCCGACGGCACCACTGCCGCACTCTCTAAAAGCCACACCGAAAGTCTTTGTCCTTAAAATGCCAACTTTAATAACGTGTCCATTGTACGGGTTACGGTTCATATGTATATCGGTCGATCGACATGACATAAATTGAAAAACGTCCGTCGGCCACGAAAACGCTGACGATATTTTTCCAAGTCACCAAGTACACAGTACTATTGTAATGGGGTTTTATCGTATGGGGGTCGGGCGGTTTAAAACAAAGTAGTTTGTTTGGATTGGATCCAAAATAAGAAGAGAAAATAAAAACATTGTGTACCATGCAATGTGTGTATGTGTGTGTGTCTTGGAACCTTTTCAAACATTGTTTCTCTCTCTCTATCACCACTCCCTCTCTATGTAACTGTATCTTTCCCCCTCTCTGTATCATCACTCCCTCTCAATATATCTATATCTCTCTTTCTCTGTCGGGTACAAAAAGGGCCTTTTCCCGTGGAAAACGCCAATAACATAATGCGTACACGACGGTTTTTCCCAGGCAATGTGGTCGGTTCTCTTCTGTGGAATAGGGCGGTATGGTTGGTTGAGAGTGTATATGTGCCATAAAAAGAGATTGCGAATCCGAGATATTGCCGTCTGGGCCCTATTCGATTTGTGTTTGAAATATATTAATCTCCGATCGTTATTACATATTTTATTATTGTTATTATATATGTATATATTTTTTCTACTACCGGATATCCGATGGTGCCCTAAAAGAACCGGCGTTTTTATTATTGAACGAGGATGCACGTATACAATTTTTCCACGAGTACCGCGTTTATTTTAATAGAAACCGTCAATCGCGGAAATACGCTAAAGATTTTTCATTAATATTATAATTTTATTATTTTTCTTGTTTGATATTTCCACGGAAAACTCCAAAGCTACTCGATTATTGTTATTAAAAAATATTTTTTTTTACTAATTGAATTTTTGTTGTTTACTTATACAATACAATATTGTAATATATAAATAAAAATGTTGATACAAAATTTGATGAAAAAAAATTGTTTTTTATTAAATAATTGTTAAATTGTATAATATTATAATAATGATCGTGTAAATAATATTACAACCGTAAATAATTCTTCGATAAACTATGTATGTACAATTTTATTATTTTATAATGTAATATAAATTATAATTTGACAGCGTTTGAGGATAAGATATTAATGAAAATATTATTACTCCATCCCATGTGATTCTGCGAACTATGGTCTTAGCCACTAACTATGCATTCACACCGTATTTTTGTTTCTATTTGAATAATAATTACTTAATCATCACTGTAATGAGTCTTGTAGAATAATTTATTCCATCCTGCGAGTTTGTTTTTTACTCAGACAATATTTAATAAAAGTCCTTTTTTCTTAATTCGTAGGTGACTCAACGGTATTTTAATTTCTTACTTTTTTCGTTGGTTTCACACATTCGTTACAAAATAATATTAAGTAATTGTTATATAGTATACTTGTATATACTTATTCTGCAACTTAGTTTAATATATAAATAATGTTTCACAAACATTTTCTTTGATCACCATTTTTTTTATTTATTCATAAAAAATGTATTAATAACTCTGATATTTCTTGTAATTTTTAGTGAGTAGACTTAAACACCATATTTTCATGCATCTATATCAAAATGTAAACTAATATTATTCCTAAGTTACCAAAACTAATAATTGTTTTACATCAAGTAGATAAAATAAATGTAAAAGAGTGACGCACATTAAGAATCTTCGAATATTTTGTTCTAAAGCTCTAAACAATATCTTCAAACTACTTTAGTTCTTATTGGGAACAAAACTGAACAATAAAATAAAATATTATAGATACATTTTGTTTTACTTCATTTCATTTCACTTATTTACTTTTTATACTATCATAACATTTTATAATTTATATATTTTTTTTCACTCTTCTGTGAATAATATTATAAATGTAACCTAATTTTATCAAATACTTTATGTTTTATTCATTAGCCATAGATGTCGTATGCAGTTTATAATAAAAGAAATAGATAAAACGAGTATAATTTATAATATATATTACTAATTATGCTTAGACTGTTTTTACAAATATTAAATATTAATAAATAAAAATTAATTACTATAGTTTTAAACTCATCTTTTATTTTTTAAACATGATATTATCACTGAATATTATTTTATTTTTCTATAGTATATTATAAAGTTAATTATTAAACAGAAAACCAAAGTTTCAATGATATAAAATAATTCTTGTATGAAATAAAAAATGTAAAAATTTCAAAAACAGAAACTTAAATTAATTAATTATTAAACAAAACACGGGGATGAGTATGCTTGGTAAATCGCCCCGCATATACAATTTAAATGTACAATATACATTATACAATAGTATTCAATACTGTCATCAAAGAACGCGTACTTTGATATTGTAGCGGAATTAATGTACGCTTAATCGAATAATAAATTGATAATCGGTGTAGATATATATAATTATAAATAATAAATATATTGCTGTTTAATTCCGTTGTCTGACAGAAATGAAAACGCTATTAGCGTCAAATCTATATGATATCGGGTCAGCGCGTTCTCATTTTGTATAAATAATGAACTGTATTTTGGATCGTGATTCATGTATACGTATATGTAATATGTATATAGTAATAATACGTACGTGTAGTAAACTAGTAAGGTTTCTGAATTCGCCGTTATTAAAATTCTGGCAAATATAATTTTCGAATCGTTTTTTTTCGTTCCGTTTCATTACGCCATCCAAAATGATGGTAAAATAAAAAAATACATACTGATCCCGTCATTGTGCAAATGATATTGCATGAGCGGATTACGCATTATCGCGTTAATTGGGTCCACAAAAAAATATACGGGATCTCGCTCTGTTAGGAAAAAATAATAATAATGACAACGATAAATCAACAACACCCCTCCGAGTAACAATATAATTTAATATATTAATATATCCTTACCTGACACATCGCGCGCAACACTGCTGAACTGCGAATATTTCAGTGATATAATAATACGCACGCATAGTATCATAACTCGTGACGTTACTGTGCGCGTTATTGGTGTGCTGGTGTATAATATTATTATTCTCGAGTATACTATTATCATTAAACTCGGTGGACTTGGCTCGAAATCGGCTGACTGTCATGTGCAGACCCACCCGCCGACCACCGAACGCGTTTATATTGCGCAACTATGATCATCCTGCCCCAACGCGACCAGAAGACATCCGGTAAACGTATATTATATTATTGCGTTATACTTTAATCGGACGTCGCTACAGGAATGTCCGTTTGTTGTGAGTCTCCAGCGACACGTAGTCTGTTGATTTATTGTAGGCGCGAAACGTATATTATATAAAAACCGGGAAATATATCAAATGTCTCTATTCCCGCCGGTATTTCCGGAAAACGCAAGCGCTACTTCTGCGCCGCCAAGTTCGGTCGTAAAAGCCGCGCTGATGTCGTGAGGAGGAGAAGTAGGTGAAACTTATATTGTTTATGGTGTATATAAGTAATGAATATCTTGAGAGCGTTTTCGCCTTTACAGGTACGTATATTATTATGCCTATAATAATGATAAAACGCCCTCACGACCGTACTTCCGTATTAGGTGGTACGCTTTGTGGTATACAGAGCGGTCTGAAAAATCCTTGCCAAACATTAAATCTGTGTACATAGTAAACATTTATATGTTAAATTATTTATATCGAGACTCGTCTTGTGCAGAAACGTATATAGATACCTATACCGAAAATCCCGTTTTGGTAGCGACACGTGCACGCCAATAAATTATAAATTAATTATTCACACATTTTTTTTTTTTATTATTATTATTCATCAATCATCATCATTGCATAATGCAGACCATAATTTTATACTTCGTCAGAATAAATCTCTATTTTCTAATTAGAAATATATCTACACAATGGTTTTATTCCATCGATTCCGCTTACTGCTTATGTATCAAAATATCTGTTTTGCTTATACTAAACGTTTAAACTGATACATTGAATATTATTATTATTATTCTATAAAGGAGATTATTTAATTTGTTTGATATAATTTAAATGAGAATTAGGTCGTATTTGGTTATAAGCTATTCTAATTTCTTGAAACTGAGGAAATAAAATAATTTTAAAATGATTTACATACTTAATCATTCGCAGTCGATATACGGTTGACACCGAATTGCGGTACGGATCAAAACAGGTAAAAAACAAATTCTGAGTTACGATGGGAAAATACAGTTATTTTATTTTAAATATTGATAGTTAAACATTTAACGAATAAAAATAATGTATTTATAATTTTACTGGTTTATCATATTTATATGAAACACATTTCACAAATGTTAGCGAATAAATTTATATTTTCATTTATGTTTGATTTTATTTTTAATAAATTTCTAACTAAAACTATCAATAGTTTTATTAGTTTTTAAATCTACTGAATACATTTTTGAATATGTATTAATCTGAATATTTTTGACATACTTTAAAAATGCAAATATATTGAGATGTAGCATTAAGTTCTTAGTTTTAAATTTAGATTTAAACGCGTCACTTCCATAATTATTCGTTCTCTAGACGTTATTTTCTAAAACTGCCCAGATTATTGTTGAAAAAGTAGTACCATTGTCGATAATAATATAGTTCCGACCAAATTGACACTTTATTCAGTAACTCTTGAACTCATAAGTTGTTTGATGATTAATTCCAAAAACACATTTTCTACTTTATCTGAAAAGAAAAAAAGTTAATCCAAAAAACGTAGAGTAACTATATTCCAGATTCTTAATTCTTATTTTTGTACTCTATAGTCAGTCCTAAGCCTTCAGTGTTTCTTCACTAGATTTGACTAAAATGAAATCTGCATCTAAAAAAAATAATGTTCGGGGGAATTCTTTACTTACAATTTAAAGAATTTCTTTTTCAAAGTCAGAAAATATAAATTGCGACTCGAATATCAATGTATTTCCAAACATTTAATTTTCAGTGTAGATTTAACAGTTCTGTAGGTACGATAATTCCTTTTATCTTTTAATAAACTGAGTGAAAAAGGAACAAATAACAAATACCATACTAAAACCAATTACTATAAATATTTGCTGAAAGAATTTCGTCTTGCCATAAACTAAAAGATATAACGCTGACTACAATTTGGATGAGCGCTTATCAAATAATCAATGATTGAATACGGATCGCAATTAAGACGGTAATTTTACCTTCAATATTATTATGACCGCAATTCGTTTATTGCGACCGCAACTCAGACACCTAACCCGTGGTATAGTCGATATAAACACCGCTGTATTTACTGGTGCTTGAAGGGTACCTACAGTATACTTATAACCAAATTTAAATCCCTATTAGAGGCGCTATCAATCAGCGTGTGTATGACATTAAATACAAGTACATAGTAGGTATAGCGGTGAGTTAATTTCCAAAAAAAATTAGAAAGCAAAAATATGGCTTATCGTCACCCCTCATGCATCGTCCATCGCGCGCGTGTGGGCTCTATTTGTTTCTCACTTATCCCTCCAGTTCTCACACCCATCACTCTCTCGCACGTTATGCTATAGCGCGTCTCCCGAGTAACGCGTGGGACGTGACGTTCAGTATACGGGCGAAAAAAAAGTACACCGAGCATATATTTTTGTTGTGTGTAATATTTTTTGTGTACCCAAATTCTACTCGAGTTAGTATTATAATTATTATGTGGCTGCTGTACGCAGGTTTAATTAACGGGGGGCGAGAAAAAGCTTTCATTTTATTATAATAATATTTTCTTTAGAGGTTAAAAAAAAACTCGATAGTTGTAGTCGTCGATGACGACGATGATATACACGTTATAATAAAAACCAGCCGTCATCTGTGACCTTTTATCGTTTTTTTTTTTTTTTTTTTTTTTCATAAATCAGTCGGCGAAGTACTCGTTGCCCGCCGCTGTTGTCGTCGTTGTTGTAGTTATATTAATAATAATTTCTTATTTTTCAAACTCTGAGTGGGCGCCGCCGGACAAATATATTATCTCCTATGGCTGGCCCGCGTGTCATCTTCTCTTCGTCGCGTGTACGATCGCGTGTGGCAGCACCGGTAGCCGGTTCTTACACCTCATTATGTATACTCCAAGGCCCGGTCGTTCATCAATATTTCGTTTTCGGCTAATATATTGTTTTATATATATATATATATATATAATCGGCCGCAAGTACGTGGCGAGTATGGTTGATTACCCGAAAACATGCGTTATCCGTCAAGTATATTAACAGGGAAAAAAAAAATCAATCGTCTGAGCGATTATTATTTGTTCTTCAGCGGACATTACTGCTGTTTGCTTGAGGATGATTACCGATGAACGTTCGCTGCTTGTAGCTATTAAGTTAATATAATATAATATAATAATAATTTATTCGAGAATAGAATTTAAAATTGTTATTAGTGAGCACGTTTTAGTACACACATCCGCCCGGGAGTTATAAACAAGCCGCATATATAGTATATAGAGAGTTAGTGAGTCGGCGCAACGGAATACGTATTTTCGATACTTACATAAGTACCGCCCAAAAAACGTTTAACTCTTACACTTATTAAAGCTTATTACCAATTTCATAATACTAATGAGGTTTTTCTTATAGTATTTTTTTTTTAAATGAGCTCTTTGCGTATATGGCAGTATTTAAATTTTCAGTAGGTACCTATTTTATTTAACTAGATCGTACTGAGTGCACGTTTTAAAATTAATCGTGTGATCTGTCTTATGTTGTTAAAATATCTATCGAGGTAATATTAAAACGATAATCACAGCTACCAATTGGTTTAAATATTAAAAATAGCCAACTTATGGTGTATCGCTTATATTATAATTACCAGCAAAGTTTAAATACCGAATACAAATCTCAAATAACTCGAGACGTTATATCGTATATAATTACTGCCGATAACTGCATAATATTATCTACAGCCCCAGTAATATATACTGAAAGTACGGTGATTAAAGCCACTGAAAGGAATATAACACAAAGCGTTTCAATTCGTCGCTTATCTGTAAGAGGATATAAAATATAAAACTGGAGAATGATCTATTAATTACTATTAATCTATATAATGGTATCCGTATTTCGGGTAAAGCGCAAAAGTATAAGATATAAGTTTTAAGCGTTCGTTTTTTCATTTGATTGTCGACACTGCCGTTTTATGTACATTTATTGTATATTCGTAATATGCATAAATATTTAACGCACTTGATATGTACAATAATAAAATAGATTTAAGGTAAATCGTTTGAAATTCTTCCGTGAATATACTATAGGGAAATATTATCTATTCGTTAAAGGTCTTTGGAGTGCTTTTCAAAAGTTCTCCGGGTTAATAAAAATATATATCACGTAGTGCTTAGTCTTGTGTTGGAAATTTCTCACTTTTAAAATAATCACCCAGTCACTACCATCCCTGCAACAGCCATTTGACGTTAATCTATTCATGACCTTTATCGTCGCCCTACGTCGTGTATTTATTTTCGATCAGAACTTTTCCAGTATAAGTATTAGTACCGAAACCGTTCAAATTCGCATCGTTAAACGTATATTATGCATTATCATTTCCGTTTCCTATATAAAACTGTCGACGTTTAAAACAATTTTTTTTCGTGTTTGACAAACGATGACAATACTCACCAGTCGTCGATATAATAAAGTTGGCGACACAATCGTGAATCGAATATTAATTGTTTTTTCTTCGCCCGAACACGTTTTTAGCATTCGCATTATTGTTATTCATCTTTGATGTTTTGTGTCGTAATATCTTTGCGTCGGCGTCCAATACCGCGACGAGTATTGTTTTATATCACCATAATCATAATGTATAGATATCTTAACAATGAAAAAATATATACGACGGTTTCTTTTTATCGAAAATAAATGCAAAATATTAATAACTGATGTTAGTTTTGGACTATGTGTGTAATAAAAATTTTATAGTGATGGTGATAATATTTTGTGAGAAGTTTTATTTATTTATTTGTTTTCGTACGATACTGTCCGTTAAGTGTTTGTCATATCTGTACGACATAAGCCAGAAGTCGTTATGTGCACAATGTGTACACCATAGTTTTATGTATACATATATAAAGTGAGTCATTGTTATGTTTTCATTTTTCTCTTTCTCGACATCATACCGACAAATACCAGATATTCAGAAGGGAAAATATGATATTTACACAGTAACATAATAAATAGTATATATATAATGCGCGTAAAGAAACGACAAATACCAAGCTCGGAAACGATGACAACCCCGCGTGCTGCGTGTTGTCAATATTTGTCTACCCTATAACGACGACTCGGGTCCGGTCTTAATCCATTTAAACGCAGAACCGTCTTCCCCGCTCCCCGTTATGATCTTTGAGAAAACTTTTTGACTAGAGCTACCGCTAACCCAGCAACAAAGCACCAGTGGTAACCTAAAATACCAATTCATTCGCAGCGAGTACATTTCAATTCCCATATTTCAATTTACTCGTTTTCGAATCATCCCACGCGCCTCCACCCTTCACACACCGGCCACCGCCCTAAATCAACCAATCTGCATATAAATCCCGTCACAATATCTAATGCGTTTGCACTATATATGTGCATTATTACGCGTGCATAATCCGATGTCGTGTTTAATCCGGATTTATTTATGTGTGCGCAATGCGATGGCGCGTAAAACAAGTTTAAAAATGCAAAATATATTATTATACTGTGCCCCCGTAAAATATTAATGCGTGTAACGTGTACCTAATCTCTTTATATACTATAACGAAAAAAAAAATATCCGATTTCGGTACCTAATGAAACTGCGTGTATGCATCCTGCGTTTTCGAAACAACTATATAATATATACTTATATATGTGCATACATACAGCTGCGGTGTTAGTACATAACGTATATAGGTAGTCAGAAATTATAGGAATTTATATTTTATTTTCTAATTGTACCATAAACACTGTACACACAAAAGCTGCGATTTGTGATTTTTTATCATTATATTTTGTGGGATTCGAAAATGAATTGCTGGGAAAAAATACGTTTTTTACCAAAATACATTGACGTGACTACTTTATAAATCGTATTATCTTCAAATGACTGCAAAAAAAATTTGATATATTTCGTAAAAAAACCTCATTAAACATTACTAAATTTGACGTTTAATATCATCGGTAATAAAAATCAATTAAAAAAAAATATAGATGTTATACATTGATATTTTTATTAATAATTATTGTTTGTTTATAGTGCTTAAAGACGAATTTCGAGTGGAGCCAAAGGACACAAAAGTAGCTCAAGGACAGACGGCGCTCATGGAGTGCAGTCCGCCGAAAGGACATCCGGATCCAATGGTCGTTTGGAAAAAAGACAGAGAAGACGTACACATAGATTCGATGACAAGGTACCCTATAAGTCCATAATATATGTACAGAAAAATAAATTAGCTGACAAGTTTAATATTCTATTTATATATCGTATTATTTTAGTATAATACGATGACTTGATAAATATAGCTACAACTACGAATTCGCAATAATATAACCTAATCATGAATTGTCGCGAGTTAATAATAATAATAGCTATTCTCACGATTTTTGATAAAAGAAACTCGCAATAGACAAAATCGTTAAAAATGGTTACGAATAACCATTATTTATTATCATACATTATAAAATTCATAGGGCCAGATGGCTGAGGTATTGCTATTGTTGCTGTCATCGATTTTGATTGATAAACTATATTATATACCTATGAGCAATTTATCTTTCACACTCAATTATAATCAGTGTTGAGAAAAACTCTATAACGATCAAAATCTCTAATTAATGATTAAAGCAGATACATATATTATATTTGAACTGATAATTTTTAAAATTCGTTTAATAAGTATGCATTCATTAAATCTTTGAGTATAATATAATAATAACACATAAAAAAAAAGTTTAAAAAAAATTATGAACACAAAGTTTGAATATTTCATTAACATGATTTTTTTCATAGAAAAATGGCTTTTATTTTATCATTAATAATGCATATCACCAAAATCCTTAAATATTGCTAAATTTAATCATTAAAAACTTTAATCATATATTAGTATCAATGATAAAAATAATTATTTTTTTTTTTTTGCCGACAATGTCTATAATTTACTTATATCTGATTATTAACGTACCCTTAAAGATCCTTATAGGTTATACAGTTATCATGTTACATATTATGTAAATTTTTCTTTTCAGTTTTCGTGTATATTTTAGCTGCTGATTTTAGATCGTCACTTATATTATGTGTTTGTTTAGGATGCGAATCGTAGACGGTGGCAATCTGATGATTACAGACGTCAAACAAGATGATGGCGGTGAATACTTGTGCATTGCACAAAACATCGTAGGCAAGAAGGAAAGTACACCGGCCAAACTCACTGTTAATGGTACGTATGAGTAATATAATCATAACGAACTGTGGAAAATAGTCTTTTTGGCTATTTCGTTTTTAATCGCTCATATTAAATGTCATACCCCATAACATTTAAATTTAGAAATTATAAGAAAAAAATGTAATACATACTGCTTCAGAATAGTACATAGAAAAAAATATTATGCTTTCTGTTTAAAATTAATACAAAACCTAAAATTTAATGAAACGAAAATTTATTTTTATTTTAAAAACAGCAATATAAATATAGTTTACATAAAAGAAAAACTTTACAATACGAAAATAAACCGACGAAATATTTGTGTACGCATAATCAACGATATATTATATTATTTGTGTTATGGAATGAGTCCCACGGTGTTGTGACGTTTATTATATTAAATATTTATGTGACATTAATTAGTGCATTTTATAAAAAAAAAAAAGTTTCGAGATTAGGTGAAGAAAATATCCATCGCGAAAAAATAACAAGTGAAACGTGGTTTATTGTTAAGCACCAACCGAACGGACACCGCGAAACCGTTGAAATTAGTCGTAAATTTTTTATACGCTTTCGTGCGGCGTTTACACCCATGCATAATGCATAATATAATTCATGTTATGTAAGTCTTTTTGAACTACTCCGCGTGAGAAATATCGTAAAACGGCGAATTCGACATAGTCGGTCAAAATCTAGTGTGTGTTAGACTACATGTACATATGAGCGTACACCCTATATATATATATACGCATATAATATTTACACAGACAATCGTACCGGTCTCTTTTAGTTTTTTCTATTCGCGAGAATTCGATTATATTGGGTGCAAATAATATCCATGAATGCTCAGCTGGAGGGAGAAAAAGGAATCGCGCTCGGAATAATAAATGCCCGGCGCGTACACTCACATATATTTATTGCGACCTACCTGTCGAGTCGGTACTTTTTCCTTCAGTATGCGTACAAAAAGCTATACATTCTGTTTTACAAGATAACAAAAAAAAAAATAAAATAAAAAAAAAGTACTGGCAATAGACATCATCACCGGCTCATATGTTTATACATTTAGGACAGCATATTATTATACCGAAGGTTTTTCATACCCAGCTATAAATTATTATACATGAGTGCGTGCGCTCTTTTATACTCATGCAGTTTCCACGTTCATATAAATATATTATTATGTATCGTATATGCACGAAAAATGTGTATAGAAAAATAATACAGAGATACGATTCATTGTTCACACATTACCGCGGTTTCTCATCTCTCTCGCTTGCGATTTAGAACCCTAGTCGTGTCAAACAGTCATTTTATTCCCGCACATGTAGTGACTACAGTGGAAGGGTGGTTGGCGCGCAGAGAGTACCCACAACAATCAAGACTTCAATTTAATTTTTTAATTTTAAATGTCAATCTCCAATAGGCCGTCGTCGTTTAGTAATTAAATTTCCTATCCACAACACTGCACGAATGTAATTTTTCTATTGAAATATTTATTATTAAAAATTGAAAACTACTTATATTCAAAAGGTACTGGAAAAACGGATTCACGACAGTGGTGCAATTAAATTGTCCGTCACAAACGCTGTTCGAACGCAATTTTATTATTGGGTTATTGTACGTATATATTGTATTAAAAAAAAAAAAAAAATATATATATATATATATGCATGCAATTATCTGAGTTATCGAAAAAATAGGCCCCAAAATCGTGTCAAAAGCATTCACTGAGTATAATAGATACCTAATAAGTGGGTATTCTTATATGGAATCAAGAATATTTAAGAGTGTGTGTATGCTAAACTCATTACTCATAATATATGGCAATATTCACTTATTGCTATTAGTTATCCACAATTTTAGCATCCCCAAAAATTTCACGCCCATAGTCGCCCCTATGCTCCCACACAATTAATAGGTATATTTGATGATATGGGAACCGATTGAATTGAGTTTTTTCGTCATCAGACCTAATCGAAACGAATCGGATTTTGTTACAATCGTTCACTCCACGAGTTTGTGATAGAAAAGCCATTAAATATGCACAGAGAGTTGGAAAGATCTGTATGGACTAATGTATTATATAATATGTTGAATATTTTTTATACGAATAGGGAGAATTCGCTAAAAACTGAATGTTAAATGCGCCGGAAACTGAGATTTTTTTCACATTCGATCTGCTGTTGTTGACGCCGTTTGCCACTCTTGTATAGAATAAATTCTTCCCCGTGTATTCGTATATACATTTTGTATTTTTTTTTCTCCCTTTTGGATGCAACAATAGACGCACGTCATCGGAGAAAAGGCCGTTTGAATAAAAAAAAATAAATAAAAATAACGCGTGTATACATTTAGAAAATATTGTGTCGAAAGTGCCAGTATAATATACATGATACTGTTAGAAAGTCATTAATCTGATGCACGAGGGGACAACACCCGTTGCATTTGGCATATTTTATAGACCAATGGTCGGATGTAGAAAAAACCGTGCGGGTGATTCAAAAAATAAACGCCAAAATATAATGGTAATAATGGTTATACCATATATGGCGCGTCCAGACAATTTACAATATTGAGGTATAATAACGTTCCATGCTGCGTCTAATATAGTTAGATAATTATGAGTATGTATTATATTGTTATTATGACACATAATTTGTTGTGTCCATCAGTGTATTATTACTACCTCTAATGGACTTCATGAAATGCAGTCTATGCATTACATAAAACTGTACAGTTATATTTTAATTACAACATTTTTTTAACGGTCGCTAAAAATATTTAAAATAAACTTCATTTTTATTTTTACACAAAACAGGTAATTTTTATTATAATATGTTTGTTACATGTGAACAAAAATGTGTTCATTTATTTCACCCTATTTTTAATTATATCGTTAAAATATCATTGATGCATAATATTATAATAATACACTTTCGATGTTATTTTATCTCTTGTAGTTTGCATATAGTTTAATGAATAATATATCTTCTTAATATCTTAATTTAATTGCACATCGAGATATAAATTTAATTACACGCTTGTTTTAAATTCTAACAGGTCCGATTATTGTATAAATTATAAATACATAAATCGTTTAACTGTATAATAAATATCCCTTTAAAATTAACGGGTTACGACCCACTAAATACACACTTATCCCTGTAATACGCCCCAAAGTTAAGGTTTAACCAACCAATACAACTTTAACAGTTATTACAGAGTAAACTTGCGTTGCTTAATCTTCTATAAAACAAGATAAACTGTTATTTGTCAACTTTGCTAAGTAACCAAATTGCCTCCAAAATTCTAACGCTGATAATTACGATGTTAATGATTTGGGTACGATTTTCAAACCTTAAACCAATGTCTGCACAACTTGCCTAAAAGCCATCTCACGATTAAACGTATTTATATCTCGATTACATCCTATTTTTTTTTTCATTTTTAAGTATTTTTTTTAACTTTCAAAACTCATTCCTGAAAATAATTTTTTTTTATCGTTTTTAAAAATAAAATAAATTGAACACGTTGAACCATGTGTTAAACAGAATATATATAATATATTAAAAAACAAATTATCTAAATATTATAAAAAAAATTTTAGTTACTGCTGTTTAAATGAAACAAATATTTCTAACTATTATCATACTATAAGCTATAACTTTTTTTGAACTCATTATATTTATTATGCCAACAGTGAAACCATTCATAAGTTCCGAACCCAAAGATGTAACAGTGCATACCGGACAGACTGCTGAATTCGAATGCAAGGTGGGTGGTGATCCAAAACCAAACATCTACTGGGAACGTGATGGTAATAAAATGCCTTTCGGCCGAGCCCAGATATTGGACAACAAATCATTGCGGATCATTAACGTGATAGCGCAAGATGAAGGACTTTACGTTTGTAATGCTGAAAATGACGTGGGTTCCGAGAAGGCGAAGGCTTCATTAACCGTACACTGTAAGTATTGACCGTCATATTATACCGATAAGTTATCTTTTAACTTATAAACTACGTAAAGAAAACATTGATATGAATTATACGAAAAATGCTGCAAAGCACAGCTCACCTTTAGCGTGTATTGTATTATGTATGATATTTGTAACGAAAGACGATAATCTTTTCAAATAACTTTTGTGTTTTCGAAAAATAAACTTTTTTCGCTTTAATATTTATAAACAAAAACTTCTATTTTTCATTTGATTTTATTATTTGTTAGTATATTTTAAAGTACAAAAAAAAAAACAACTAGTATATTGAAGTTCTCTAAACAATTTTCCATTTCAAAATAGAGTTTGTTGTTGTGAAAAAGTTAGTATAAAACCTAAAAAGAAATAAACAAAAATAAAACTGAATAAAAATAATATCCGATTTTTCAACTCTTATTATACTTTTGCACTTAAAAAAATTAATTTACATGTTATCATATTTTACTCTAAAATTTCTCGCGCACTTCAAACAGGCCTTTTACATACTTGGACAGTGAAAACTGTGTAATGCGGACCCTGTATAAAACGGAAAACTATCCAATACGGAATTTTTCTATGGTTCTGGCATGTTCCTATAGTTTTATATATATAGACATTGTACCTCAATAAAACGAAACCTTCCTAATACGGAAACGCAATGATTTTGTAGGTCCAATGTAAGTAAAAACATTGCATACGTAAGCCGGAAATATGACACGCGTCATGTTACGTTGATATGAATATGTAGGTACATCGTACAACGATAATTATAAGATAAAACTGCATTACATATATTAGTTAGGTGATTTGTATTTTTTGGTTATCGTATCTGCAGTATAAACTTATCCCGTATGTATAATGTATAGCTGTGAAACAGTTATGCACCAACAGTCTTACACTGAACAGTTTGCTTGTACATAATAAATGATGTCCATTCAAATACATATAATATTGCAAAAATAGCAACAACGGTGATAAACAAAAATTGTACATGATTTTTGGAAAAAGTAAATGTTTAAATTTAATTTCCATTCTTCTTACTTATGTAATATGTATAAATTGTTAATAATTTTGTAAGAAAATAAGTCAATAATTAATCTAAAATAAGATGTTAAAGTAAAATAATAAATTAAGTTTATGATTAGTCTCTAACTCAAAAAATAAAAATTATAAATGTTGTAAACTAATTTTTTAATGTGAAAAAATGATACGAATTTATAATCCGGAATTTTTCCGTTTTATTCAATAAAGCGGAAAACTGCTTAAAGAGGAATTTTTGATTTGTCCCATGCCATACCGCATTAAACAGTTTTCACTGTATAAGTATAAAAATTGTATATTATATAGTTTTCAAGCTGCTACTGCACTCTACACCTAAAATAATATGCTTGCTCCGTTTTGAATTGTAAATTTAAACCTCCAACATATATTATGTTAATCTCATTTCGTGTACTAGCTCCGCCGACATTTGTGACCAGACCTAAAGACCAAAAGGTGGGCCTCAACGGAATTGCAAATTTTGACTGCGTGGCCCAAGGCAACCCGCCCCCGTCTGTATTTTGGTCACGTGAAGGGTCTCAGGTGCTGATGTTCCCTGGCAACGCGTACGGGCATTTTCACGTGACTCAAGATGGAACGCTGCGCATACAGGGAGCTCAAAAAGAAGACGCCGGTTTCCTTGTGTGTTCTGCATTGTCTGTCGCTGGATCGGTGACATGGAGAGCATTCTTACAAGTATGTATTGTTATAAATATTCTTATCAAAATATTATTTGTTAACACTGTTAAAAAACCGTGGTTTATAAGCTTGTAGTATTATTGTCGTGGTTATGATCTTATTTTCTATAAGAATTAAATTGTTTAATGGATATTTGCGAGATACTATACAATATAGGGACATAATGCAGTTATTTAAATTCTGATTTTTGGTTTTTTAAGTAAGTATACTTAAAGATCATATTTTCAAACAATGAAATTTACAAAAATTTTATACCTTTAATTAAATGAATTGAAATGATACAATTTTCTTTTTTAGTGTTTGAAGAAAGCAATAGTTGTTTTTTGTTTTATAATAATTTATTTTAAAAAATGAATTGAACTAATTATATTAATTTTACAATGCTGTGTGTTTTTATTTTTCTTATTTTTCTGTATGTATATTTGTAGATATGTTTTATAATATAAACAACAAAAATAAAAACAATTAATTGTAGAAATATGAAATATCTACTATTTTTAGTTTTTTCGACTTGTTTATGACATTTGACATTTTTATATATTTATTTATGAGTAAAAAACTTGACAAGTCAATACTAAGTTTTTCGTAAGTTTTATTTCAAAGATTAAAATATATTTAAAATACAGACACAATTTCTTTTCATATTTTGACAAAATCGTCAAAATTGTCAAAGTTTTGATTTATTTTGTAGACATACTGGTCTTGAAATAATTTTTCGTTGGTTTTAGTCATTTGTTATTAAATTCGACTTAACATATACATAGTTACGACTTTCTAAATTTCGAGGTTTATTTAATACCTATTGTACAGCAGAGCAACTTATACGAATTTTTTATGAGAACCTTCTTTTTTTACAATAAGTTTAAATTGAAATTCAAACAAGTAATTTTTGAGTTATTTTAAACTTGTAAATTCCATATCAAAAGAGATTATAGTAGTGATCATGTTTGGAAAATTACCCTGTACCTATTACAATTTGCAAATTTATGATGCACTGCGTTTTCGCATTATTGAAACGCCAACTACAATGATTATTACATTTGTTCGGTTACTTACTGTAGGTCACATCCGTGCAAGACGTTCCTCCGCCTGTAGTTGACATCGGACCAACTAACCAAACGTTGGCCACGAGATCAGCTGCCACACTACCATGCCAAGCGTCCGGTATACCATTGCCTACCATAAAATGGTATAGAAACGGAAATTATTTGTCTCCAGGCGATCCCAGAGTAACCATTACATCATCGGGCACACTACAAATAGACGGTAAGTTCCTAAGTTATTGTAATATTTTGACATAAAAATCTTACGCAATGTATTTAATTATAATATTATAATATTGTTATTGTCGCATAAAAAACATTTGATGTAATACATGGGTCAGCTATAGGCGGCTCGTGGAGAGTAAATTACTGGACCACCAAAAATATTTATTTTTTTTAATGCTGGTTTTCTGCACATAACAGATATTTTATCTATTTTTATGATATATTTTTATATTACGTCGGCGTTCATCATTTATCGCTGTTTAAAATAATAGTCACGATAATACAACAATTATTTACTAGTATTTAAGTTTTTTTCTAGCTCACCAGAAAATTTAATTGCCAACACCTGATATAATATATATTATTAAGTATATAAATATATATATATATATACTATACACATTACGAAGTAGACTCACGCATAAAAATATATTACACAATCTGTTACAGCTATTCATGATTTTATTTATTGAAATTTTTCTTTTATTTATTATTACTTTAAACACAAAAGGGAAAAGCCCTTTTTTATAGAAGCTACTCCGTACTTTATTTTTGAACCCGTATAAATAAATAATAAAATATTATTATTATTATTTACTTTACTTATACTATACTTTTCTTCAAAATCCTACAAGAGAAAAAATAACTTTCTGTCGTACCTTTGAACTAAAATCTGAATTCTTTTTAAATTTATTATTCTTAATAAAGATTAAGTTTAAAGGCAGAAATACCTTCAAGTCTGATTATATTAGCGTATTATTTATCATATAATTTAAAAAATTACTCGTCTCAGAATTCTTTTGAAATGCAAAATAAGCAAACTAAAATCGTCAGTTGTATTTATTAATTATATATATTTAACTACATTACTTCAAAAGCGAAACCAAATACTGCGTTTCTTCTTTTTGAAAACAAAGTTTTTTATGTGACTCAAATTGAATCTTTAAAATAGTTATAACTTTTTATAACACATAATACAGTATTTTGTAATCACTAATCAGAATATCGTACTCAATTATGACACTCATAATTTATTATTCAACATGCTTATTGCGGAAGCTTATACAAATACTACTGCGTTTAAACCTTTGTAGTGATTTCCTTCTTATATACACGCCTACCTAAGTTATACATTTTTGACGACAAAACAAATGTTAAAATATTTTTTTTAAATCTGTTTATATCAAACTATATACACAATAGACTACAGCTAGTATGATATTCATAATGATCATAATGTAACCTATCTATGTATTCCTATAGAACTCGAAGTATCTGATTCTGGTCTGTATACTTGTACTGCTTCTTCGGAAAGCGGTGAGACTTCTTGGTCGGCATCTCTTAGCGTCGAAGAATCCCCGGGCTCACGACTCCACCGTGCACCTGACCCAGCCATGTTTCCAGCAGCCCCGTCAGTGCCAACCATCGTAAACGTTACCAGAAATTCAGTGACAGTTACGTGGCACCCGCCCACTCCACATCTTGGAGCTTCTCCAATCATCGGATACACGCTCGAATATTACAGCTCGGACCTACAAACCGGATGGGTGGTTGCCGCACATCGCATATCAACCAACACTATGGTCGTAAGTTTATTAGACAAATTATACTTGGTTAACCAGCCTGATCCCAGTATAAGGAAGATTTAAAAAACGTCATATAGATATTAAACAATATTTCAAATTTCATGTTATGAAATGGCTAAAACACGTTTGAATATTTATGTAATCTATACTCTATTTTTATCACTGGAAAATTAAAGTATTTTTAGTGTACTCACATTATAATAAAATATATCTGTGTTTATGTTCAGGTTGATAATCTCAAACCGGACACGTCATACGTGTTCATGGTAAGGGCTGAAAACTCGCACGGCTTGAGTGTGCCGAGCGCGTTATCCGCTATGGTAAAAACTGGTGGAACCAATACGATTATCACACAACAATCTCTGGAAGAAGCCCGAGAACGTCTCAGTACGAAAGTTATAGATTTCAAGGAACTATATGCGGTATCGTCTACATCAGTACGAGTAATGTGGGAGGTAAGCTTATAGACATATTGATGTGTTGTTGACTGAAAATTATAATATATTACATTTTCATTATCATATAATAGGTATTGAGCAGTCCCGAATGGATAGAAGGTATTCACGTACGGTTTAGAGACTTATCGGGTGGCTCACAGACCTATAACATGATGACAGTAATGATGAACAACGGTGAGCCTAAATCGTACACACTGGCCAACCTCCGTAAATATAACAAGTATGATTTCTTCTTGGTCCCGTTCTTTAAGACAGTCGAAGGCCAACCGTCGAACTCCATGGTCGTACAAACCAACGAGGATGGTAAGTGAACATGACTAAATTTTAACCTATAACCTTATTTTCAAAATCTCGTTAAACCATCGATTAATTTTTTTTTTTTTTTTTTATCACAGTTCCTTCTGCGGCTCCAGAAGACGTACAGACCGGTATGGTTAACGCTACTACCGCGTTCATACGGTGGTCAGCACCTCCACCGCAGCACATCAACGGCGCACTGTTGGGTTATAAAGTAAGTAAACCTAAACCGAGTTGAAGATATTTCAATTTTTTTTCTTCGAGTGATTTATTTTAACTTTATGATTTTGGAAATAATTTCGAGAGTTATTATTTTAAATGTTTATTGAATATACATAATAATCGTACTCAAATGTTTTAATATCTTATGGCCATTTTAAAGATGATACGTTGTTAGTAAACCATAAAAACGGCTAATTTAAAAAATATATTTATCGTGTATAACATGGGTGTTTTATTTTTATTCTTTTATAATTGAAAATTATTTAAATATTCCTTAAATACTTTGACCAAAATAACACATTTTAAAAGTATTTTTTACAACACGTTGCCGGAAAATCCGATATGATGAATTATTTTACAATATAATTTTTACATTTATTGTAAACGTATAATAAACCGATATGTCAAATTGTGTGTTATCTATCTATAGATACAAGTG
The DNA here is from genome assembly GCF_002803265.2 of Melanaphis sacchari. Classification (NCBI taxonomy): domain Eukaryota; kingdom Metazoa; phylum Arthropoda; class Insecta; order Hemiptera; family Aphididae; genus Melanaphis; species Melanaphis sacchari. The sequence continues at coordinate 1,579,705 of NW_020271269.1, read as the reverse complement.
AAGAATAACAACGCTACAAAGGCCGCCGTACAAGAGCTGTTGAACTCGTCGACCACGACGATTCTGCTCAACTTGACGGTGGGCAACAGTTTTACGGCTCGGGTACAGGCGTACACCCGGCACGGGTACGGACCGTATAGCGCTCCGGTACCGATCGTCATGGACCCAGCGTACCCGGCCAGGGCGTATTCGTCTACGTCCAACGGCGAAGCGTGGATCATCGTGCTGTTAGCGGCCCTTGTGGTGATGTTGGCGTGCGTCATTGTCACCGTCGTGTACTTGAAACGGAAACAGAACGCCGGCAAGCAGCTGGGTCATTTCAACGGTAAACATAGCATATTATTTAACGCCGACCGTGCATAATGTCATGTACCGCGGTTATACTATATATTATACCGCTACCGATGTACAATTGCAGTGCCTGTAGTCAGTGGTGACCTGTCGCAACTGAGCATGTTGAGCGCCGGCGGCAAGGAGGCGCTGTGGATCGACCGCGGTTGGCGCAACGGGGAGAAGGACCCCGAGTCCAAATTGTTGAACGGCATCGGCAGGGAGACGACCTGTGCGGACTACGCCGAGGTGGACACCCGGAACTTGTCGACGTTCTACAACCCTCGCAAAGACATGATGTCCAACCCAACACCGTACGCCACCACTACTCTGCTGAACCGTGACGATTGCAATGTAAGTTCTCGTCGTAATTACACGCGTTTAACCACAGAGGTCTTCAACCCATGACCCGCTATGTCGTTTTTTGAGACCCACGAACACGTTTCAAGTATAATATGCATATTTTTTAATACGTTTTTTTTTTTTTTAAATAAATCGTAACCCGTGAGATTAAAAATATTAGGTTGCTCGCTACGTAAAAAGGTTGAAGACTTTTGCAATAAACGCTTATCATCAACGATCGATATTTTTAGAACGTCTTATCGCATTTTAATGGTATTTTTGCCCTATCCTTCATTCCCTCGGAAACCACTTTACATTTAATTCGATTAATTTCATTTTAAAACTTACGCTTTGTGTTTTGTTCCCTGTGCGTACGGCGTAAATGTATTAAGTTTAACAGAAAGCAAATCGTTGTTTTTCAATGTGCTAAATTGACAGTATATCAGCACGTGACTTGAATCTTCAAGTCATTGACACCCACACAATTACAACTACAAACTATTATACATTTTTTTTTTATCAATCATGTGTGAATAGGAATCTACGCATCTCTTTGGGGCCGCTAGCAGCTCGTCCGAAACCAAGACTTTGAGCTCCAACGGTTCGTGTCATGAACGCTGTCATGAACAAGTTGCCGCACCTAACAACCATTACCTCGGTAAGCGCAAAAGGATTGACAGTTTTAAACCAATACTTTTATTTTATATTTTTTTTTAACGAACTAATCCTTTTTTTCATATTTAAGATGAAAACGTGGACTTCAACAATCACAAGCGGAAACCCCCAATTTACCCGATCAATCAAGCGCCGCCCCCGAATTGGAATGAGTTCCTCCCACCGCCCCCTCAACACCCGCCGACTGATTCTATGCGGAAAACATCTCAGGTATAGGTTCTCATAGTTCGTCACACTCTCCTCGGTTACACGGTCGATTTATTTCGTTCGTCTCATTGGTGTTTTTTAAATTCTGTTTTTTTTTTTTTTTTAGTTTTTCTTATTACTTTCATATACGTAAAATCAATTGTAGTTTTTTAATTATTATAATATAATTATAAAAATACGAATCCTATACTGTAAGAGACTTAAAACTTCACTCAATTATTTATAATATTTTTATATATATATATATTAAATAAACTAAAATTTTAATGCAATTTTAGTATTAACATTTTATCCTCGTTATTTTTTTATTAATTTTCAAAAAATGACTGATTTCTTTATTTTTTTCACATTTCTGTATAGTCCAATGGAGGCAGTCCACAAACAAGTCGTCGTATGCACGGTGGAAATTTCTCGAAACAGTCACACATCCACTCCAGCAAGTCTTTAGCCGGCAGTTGCAACGGCTACACGCCCGCATGGATTTACACTGGCAACCAAAGCAACGAACACAGATTCAACCCACCACCTTCCACACAACCACCACCGGTAATTGTCACCGTATTACAAATAATGCAATAATCAATAATTTATATTTGGTATGAATTTTGAAATTTTAACCAAATAAATCTTCTTTTTTTTTATTTGCTTATCAAATCTTTTTGAAATAATGTTCTATAGATTCATTAGATTCTTAACGACCATATAATACTTACACTTACGACTTCTATCGATGATTATAAAAATAAAAATAAAAATAATTTTCAATAAAAATTTTATTTTTAAATAAAACTTATTATAATTATTCGAAATATCTTCTTTTTTGATTAAAAGTATTTAAAATTTCTGATAATAACTAGATGTAGGAAATTTATATAATCTCCTTCTAATAAGGACTAAACGTATAGATATTTTCACATAATAGACATTCTTACTTTTTGTTAAAAACTAGTCTTTACATACTATAACCTCATAATTCACAGTAATTACCAAGTTTTATTTTTATAGTTAATATTATTATAATAATATATTATAACTATTATGTACCTAGTATATTTTAAAATATAAACAAAAACATCATGCTTTAAATATTTGAAAAATGATTAATAATGTAAATAACACTGTCGTTAAAAAAAAATTAGGCAAAAAACAAAATACCTATTACCTAATTAATAAGTAAATAAGAATAATAGTTTGATTATTAATAAATAACTATAATGATTTACTATAACTAGTAGACCATAGTTCTAACTGATTTCGATAATTTTCCCCGTTAATGTTGATAGTTTTAGATATACAGTCCTTTCTTGTGTCCAAAATTCAAAAAACTAGTTTTTCGTTTTAACCGCAATAAAGTTACGCCCCTGCACATTTCCTGCTACACATATTCTGGACGATAACACCTTAAGCGTTGCAGTCGTACAAAAATCACGTCGCATATTTCATAAAGTAATTTCATTGTAATCAGGTACCGAATTCGTCTCATCCATCCGTGTGCAACGTGTCTTCGTGTCAGGGACTGGACCGGTCGTCTAACAAATATGGCGCGTCGCGGAATCGCATGCACTCAGATTACGAATACGAGAGCGCGTCGCTTTTGTACGGTCATGTCAATCAGCCGACGCAACAACAGCCACAGCCACCTCCGATGCAGTGCAACAAACGGACACCTGACGAACAGCCACAGCAGTACAACACTTGCTGTTCCGAGGGGAATAGTATAGACCGTTGTATGCAGTCCAACCTGCCGGGTCTCGGGTACAAACATCATTCCGGTAAGAATTTTGGATCCACATTGTAAGTTTTAAGTTCGTTGAAATAGACTTAACCCTCTTTCCTCATTCCATCACACAAAATGTTTGTTGTGAGTATAGACTTACGATGGATATAACTAGTGTTTTGGCACGTTCCGTATGAAAAGGAATCCGTTACATTCCATCATTTATAAAACGAAAAGAATTCGTTCAGTTTCTTTTTCATTTTTTTCTTTCTTTCTTTCTTTCTTTTTTTTTTTTTTTTTTTTTTGAAAAAGAATTCGTTATTCTATTGTTCTTTTAAAAAATAAATGAGTTTATAAAAAAATTTTATTTTATTGATTTCAAATTATAAAAATTAAAATACAATTTAATAATGTTGAAACTAAAAAAAATCTCTAAGTATTGATTTGAAATTTAGAATTACTTGATAAAATACCTAGTATTCATTAAAATTTAAAACTCTTGAATTCAGTTTAATTGACTGCCATGATCTTTACAACAATTTAAAAGCGTATAATACGATATAGTTCTTTTAAGTCTGTAATCGCCAAATTGTTCAATGTCTGTGCATACTTTGTGCAAGGAATGGAAAACGTTAGTTTTTTTTCTCAGGCAGAAGAATTTTGTTCGTTCCTTATAATGTTTATTTTTAATTAATTGATTCAACGTTCTGACTTTTAGAAGGAATTCGTTCTTTTCAACACTGTAGGATATAACTTATTTGTTGCTCAAAATGAATTATATTACCTTATATCTCCGGAACTGTTTTATTGTATGACCTACAAATTTATATAAGCTCTATTAAATAGATATTGTTAATAGTTATATAATATTATAGTAAATCATAAAGTCAGTCTATTAAGATTTGTATTATCCGCCTGATCGATGAAATTTTTACTTTAATCCAACATCAATGCTATCTATGAAGTCGTATTAAAATGTCGATTTATTATTAATACTGTATCAATATTTATCATCAAAATGGCTTACATAAAAAATTGACTATTTCTATACATTCTATGCACTTCCATTTTAAAAACGATATTTTGTGTAACACGCGATACGTAACTGTAACGTATTTCAACATTAGTTATATTTAAAAAATAAATAATTAAAAAACAAGGTTATATTATTGTTATGAGGTTTTCTTAACCAATTTCCTATTTATCTTTTATTTTTCTAAATCAATTTACCCAGTAAGAAAAGTATTTATAAATTCCTTGTTATTTTAGTCTTGTATTAAGAACCAATCAAAATTTGAAAGTTTTTTATACAGACTGCCGTTTATTTATTTGTATATATGATTTATGTATAAACTAAATTAACGTTAAAATAAAAAATATTAGTTTTAAAATAATAGTATAGATATTAATAATAATAATCAGTTAATTAAAACAAATAAGAATAACAAAATTGAATGTAATATAATATGATCAAGTAGAAGTTAATGGGAACAAAAATATTATAAATTTAAAAATTATAAAAGTTGTAAGTTACAAACAAATGTCTTACTATCCTTAGTCCTTTATAATAATATCTCTGGTATTATTCCATAGATGTCCTCACTAAATTTCTTCACCTGGCATTCCTTTATAATAGGATTTATGGATTGTCCTTGTTTGCCACAATCACATCACATACTGGACTACCTTTAAGTCCCCGTTAGTGCGTCATGTATTCATAACAATCATAACCGGTTCATAGCCCAATTTGGTACAGATAACTCGTGCCTTTTTACAATGATATCTGTTGACTTTGCAATCAGAATCCAGCATCAAGTTTTTGTTTAATATAGGAAAGTTAATCCATTCATCATGTCTTTCATTAGCAGTATTAAATAGCCAATCCTGATCTCATCAGTTAATTATCAGATTACCATTAACAATAATATCATATAAGCTAAAAAGTCATAGCAATCAGTCTTGCTTGTCCTTATTAAAGAAACATTGGTTGTCCAATACTCATCCCCCCCCTTCACAACGAATAGTGTACGTAAATTTTATAATTTTATCTCACTAAATCTGTATCTGTTTTTCCCACATGTATACGTATTTAATGATTATTTCATCGTAAACAAGACAATATTTCCAGAAGTACTAGACATTTTTAATTTCAAGAACAAAGAACAATAATTATTACGCAATAGTCGCGTAGAAATACATAAGACGGTATATGTTCTTTAAACAAGATTTATTTCCTGAGGTACTATCGGGTTTGCAATAAAAGAATCAGCTTGTATTATACATATCGATGTACAGAAGACCGCTATACACACGATTATTGGATGAGAATATATTGTTTTCCAAGATCCGCGATATATGGTACTCGGGAGACTATCAGTATAACGTAAAGATCGTTAAAAAGAACGGGAATCATTGCAATAATAAAATGTCAAAAATTACTTTTATACGACCATCGCCTTCGTCCATATTATCGTGCGTTTTATCCCACCAATTTAATATATACGTAAGATTATACCGCACGAAACTACTCGTACAGCGGTATATAAATTATTAAAGGTGGAAATTGCTTCAGCTACCTAGTTAAAAATGTATAACTAAGTAACTTTTTAATTTAACTAGTTAGTTGGTTAGTTTTTTAATTAACTTAATAATTCAAAATATGTTTTAAGTATCCGTAATAATTATCACCTAGAGTTTTCTAGTAAATTAAAACAATAATACGTTAAATTAAAAATTGCTTTTTTATATGTGATATATTATGTGGTTAAACTAAATAATTTACAGTTTTTTTTTTTTTTTAACCACGTTGTATACGATGATTTTAAATTAAAAATAAATAAAAACCTATTGTTAAATTTGGCTTAAAAATTAAACTTATGAAATTAAAATTCAAACTCAACTATTATCGCTGACAAACAATATAAAGAATAAAACAGAATTGTTTTTATTTTTGTTATGGATATTATAGTTTTCAATATTTTTTCTTCGTCATCAGTTTTATCTTCATAATATTTTAAGTATTTTATATGAATTATACTAGACTTATGAATAAAAAACGATGAGTAATCGTTAATACACGACAGCTCTGAAATGACGCTTTGAAATAAAAATTTTGGAAGATTTCAGAATGTCGTTTATTTAAGTTATCGTATTGATAGGCAATAATTAGGTTTTCGAATAAACAATTCTTAGTTATTGATATTTATTCCGATAGGTATTACATGTCAAATAAACTATCTGCAGACATTTAAATGAAAATTATGTTAAATTCGTTTGTTCTTTGTCTGTACTTCGTCATATTATCGTTAAATTATACTACCTCAATGTATTTTTGAGGAAAAATCGATAGAAATATATGCATTGATGTTTCAATTAGACATGAAAGAGGGTAAGAATAACGTTCCATTTAATAAAAAAAAAAAAAAAAAAATCGGAAAGTAATCAATAAATGTCTGTTTTCCTTCCCTATAAAAGTCGCAAATCTTTACAGTATACAATACTTTTGAAAATTAAAAATAAATAATAATAGGAATATTATCGTTATTCGTTATTAACAATGTGATTGGGTTTTCAGAACAGTGGCATCGAGACCGTGGTTGGTGTGACGAAGACGATGACGACGACGATGATAGAGGTATCAGCGGTGGTGACGTCAATGTCGCGGGAGCTGACGACAAGGGTAGCTGCAGCAGCGGTTGCTCGTGCAGCGAATCGTCTTGTCTGTACGCCGAAGCGAACGATGTACCGTGTCCAATTGTACTTCAAACATCGTCTTCGTCAACAGCTGTTGGACGCAAGTGATAATGACACTCGCGACAAAGCATTGTAAGTATTTTATGCTTACGATCTACATCACTACAGTCATTGGTTCCCAATGTTACCAAATATTTTTTTGCCCTCGGAACGTTACACAATACTGTAAAATACTTTTTGATTTACCTATTGTATAGTATAGCACAACAGTTACTTATACTTGCCCAGTATTTTTTTTTTTTTTTTAATAGATGTACCCCGTGTAATATCTGTTTTTTAATACTGAAAATGTTTTTTTTTCGTAAATTGTTTTTTAATAATATTTCATATTATTTCTATAGGATTAAATAAAAATTACATCCTTTGTGGGTAAGCACTGAATTTTACCTAGGTATATTTATATATTTATATTTATTCTAGGTATACAACAAATTACAATATTGTAAATCATATAATATACTTTAGTACGTATCAAACTATCGCTAAAAACAGTATAAATAATTATAATTTTTTTCTAAAAATGTATATAGTGACAAAATTCGACCTAAATAAAAACTTTCTTTTCCAAAATAAGTTATGCTGCACATACGATTTTAAAGTGGTTTGATATAGGTAACTTTAATGTGAGATAGATAAAAAAGTTAATTTTAATTAATACGTTTAAATATCAATTCAAAATAACTTAAAGTAGTTCTGAGTCAGCTTCATATTCGGTTGTTAATAATTACAAGATTATACAGAAAAACGGTTTTGCCAAAAAAACAAATAACCACTTAAAGTATAATAAGATGATAAGCTCTTACTTAAACAAAGTTGAGAAAATAAATTTATACGTATACATCAATAAATATAACAATTACATAACATATTGAAAAGTGCAAAAAAAAATGATTTGACCAATATGGTCTTCTGTATCATTTATTGATTATTTGGTTTTTAAACTACGGCTATAGATATTAGATCATAGTATTTTTCACGAGAAACAGTTTTCACAAACAATTATTGAATGCTTGTCTTTCTCTTACGTCTATTAAGAGATACTTTATAATATACGAATTCAGAGATGAACATAAAATATATATATCATAATAATGTAATGTTTTAAATGTTGATTTTACAGGTCACCTGCACTGTACCAGCCCGCGTCGACGACTGCGGTGGTTCGTTGAAGAATGCTGAAAAATCATCATAAGTCAATTCGATGTTTCACATTCGAAAAAAAACGCATCTGAACAAATCAAAACGTTTCGAGTAAACCCGGTTTGTACATATATGAACAACTTTTGCTCGAATTTTTTTTTTTTACCCCTTATCGTTATGCGTAGTTATACAACTCAATTATATACCTATGTATTATACATATTTGTACATTATTTAAATAATCAATCTCGTATTGTATAATAATTATATTATTTTTATTTTTTTTTTATTTTGTTATACACCAATACACACTATGTGTTTTGTATGTACAATACGTAATCGATTTCTTTTTTAATTTTGTTCTTGTAAAATAATAATGTACATATTGAATTGTTATTTATTTGTAAACTCGATTGGTATTAATTTTATGATATAGTTCCTTTTTATTTATTTTTTTTTCTTTTATATATCGAGATATTGTTGTGATAGATTCTATTTTATTTATGTAAATTAGTTTATTATACGTTTCGTTCGTTAGACACACATCACACGTTTTGGCCGGAAACAAATCCAGCTCATTGTTTTAATATTATATTTATAAAAGTACCGACTGCGCAGAGCTCAAACGCGTGTTTTTTTACTGAAAATTATACGCTTTTCGCCTCCCACCCTTTAGCATACAATATAATATAACAATAATAATTATTGTATAATAATATAATATCGTTTAAGACAATCCACAAACAGTTTCGATAAACATTTAAAAATTAAAAACCAACCCATTTTTTTACTCTCTAATACACTTATATTTGTGTACAGTATATTTTATTATCAATATTATAGTACCTAATTTGATTTTGAAAAGATATTAATAATAATTGTTCATTTCAAACGAACAAACGCGTTTTTTATACTAAGGATCTGCTTTTATAATATTTATTTTTTTATAATTATTAATTTTTCATATGTTTACACTTTACAATAAATTTGAACCTCAAAAAATAAATTATAAACTATATAGTATCGTAACGATTTATCCTCTATTATTATCATTATTATTATTATTATTATTATTGTTTTTACTGTGATAATTGAACGATTTTGTAATATTACGATAGACCTATTAATTTGTAATGAGTATTCTATTGTGATATACACATTATTACTATTGGGTATATTATAAACGCACGATTAAAATATCAGAACTGAATATAATATACGATAATGTGGATATCATGATAACAATATTCCCGACGACGACTTAATAGTTTATTATTATTTTTATTGTATTAGAATATTATTATTGTTTCGCGTCAATGTTCAACTTTAGAGTTTAAGCGTAATTATTATAACTAATATTATCTTAACAGTTATATTAATAATTTGTAACGATTTGTAATATTAAATGTGTTGTAATAAGTGTCTAGATGTATAAAAAATAAAAATTAAAATTATAAAAAATAATTAACGTAATAATAAAACAATACTACGACTGGCGACGCCCGTCGGCTATATATATATATAATATAGGTGCCGCGTGCTTGTAAAAACTACTATTATCGTTACGTTGTATATTATTTATAAATAAAAACAAAAACATATTACAGAGCCTGTGTTTATGATATGTAAGGTTATAATAATATTATATTATATTGTGTAGACACGAGTCGTATTGTATACTCTTATATACTTGTAGTTATATGAACGAAATAAATAAAACGTAATGATATTTGTGAATGTGTTCTCTCTACAATAACATCACACCTCTATGTTTATCCCTCGCGAATTCCACGCCGTCTCGCGAATCTGCCCTCTCCCCACATCCCTTCTTGAATTCCGGTAAACGCGAACCGCACGCAGATTGTTTTTCTCTGACGCATTCGACCGAACGTAGTGTATAAGATTTATAAGAACGCCGTGTCCGAAATCGCGTACGTCCGACGATAAACGGCGGCGCGCGTATCGATTGCGCCGGAAATTCGCATAGGTGAAAAATGGAGAATTGCGGGACGGAAAAAAGAAAGGAAGGTGTACGTCGATACTTCGATGTGCGTATTTTAACCACGGTCGTCTATTGCCGTCGGCCGTGGAACTTTCAGCCGATAATCCGCGTCGACCGTTCGCGGTTGGGTTAAGTGATTTATACGAACGCGGTTTGCAGACCACCACGACGAACGCGAATCCGGTGCAGGTGTAATCAATCGATGGCGTTGCAGCGCTCGTCGTGGACGCCAGACAGGTTATCCTGGCACCCACCCCCGTGTTCGAGTTCCGGAGGAAATGCTTAGGTGCAAATTCTGTAAACGGTCGTACTAAGCGGTACGAATTGTAGTACAATTAATGGGAAAAAAAAAAAAAAAATGTTCACGAAATGCATTATTTAGTTTCGCAGGTGGTGCTACAGCGGGGTTACGTCACCCTGGCACCCCAGCGGAATAATTGGTTTTTCACGGGAAAATATTTAGGTGCCAATCGGTATAAATTATAGTACAATCGACGGTTGAAAACAAAAATAATAAAAATCCGAACGTACGGGTGCCAGGATGGATAACCCGCCTTTGGGCGCCTATACGTTTGAAAACCGCGCGGTTATTTTTATCGTCGCGTTGTTTCGTCGTTCGAAGATGACGTAGAGAAGAGACCTGGACAAATCGTCCGGTACGATTGCACGCGCGTTGTGCCTACACAATATTATTAGGTACGTTGTTATAGTCGTCGTGCGGTTCTCGTTTATTATGGAAATGGATTTTGGCGAACGCGGTGAAGAATCAATTATTCACCAAAATTAAAAATTTTGCTCGGGCGCGCAATCGATGTGAACCTTTTTACATTTTTTTTGTACCGGCGCAATAGATGCGTATGTGCATAATACATGACGTATAATAGGCAGTGTCCCGAATTCGACGCGATTGACACGAACGCCGCCGACGATATAACAACGGTTTTGTTTTCCGCAGTAACCGACGCTGAGGGAAACCCTAGACAACAACGGGAAAAAAAACATCTATTTATTTTCACTCTCTTTAAAGATATATGATACGCGTGTAATATACGCGATGATTCTTTTATCGGACGACGCCCAATATTTTGAAATCTATATTAACGCCTTTGAAAATATTTTTTTTTCACAAAACTTTCAGTCAAGACGAAACAACGTTTTTTTAATGTTTTTTTTTTTTTTTATCGTTATCGTTTTCTAATTTTTTTTTTTTTTACTTTTTGAACGACAAAAATATATACGTTTTTAATTCCACGTTCCAAAGCAATCGCCGACTGCGATCAGTGCACTTCGACGCCCATAAATAATGTATACCCGTAGATAGGTACCGGTGGGTATTGTTTTTAAACAAAGATACTAATGATATCATACGTGTGGAATGTTATATAGTGACTACAGAGCCGAGACACGGCGAGGATTTTATTCGGTACGTATTATGTTATGATCACCGTGATTATCTTGAATGCGACCATAACTTTAACTCTTGTACTTGTGACGGTTATTGTTATATTCCAATAATTCGAGAGAGTCGATCGTTGTTGTTTCAACCCGAAACACGGTTCCACTTTCCAGTAGACTACCCCGTGTGGTAGGAACACTAAATTTAATTTTTTTTACGCGAATCTATAATGATAATAATATTAATAAACGTACATAATATGTTAAAAAATATCTAAAAAATGTATTGGCATGAATATACTTTATTATATAAAAAATTAATTTTCGAAAACATAAATTGATTTAGATACCGCTACTATATTACATCATATAAGTATTCTGATCTACTGACTGCTTATGATCGTAATGACTTATGACGTTTAACAACAATGTAATAAGTAAAATAAATAAAAAATAAGTAAAAACCAACTGCAATTTTTTTCAAATTATTCTTTCAGACAACCTAAATTAAAATTTAAAAATAAACACTCTGTCGACCATTTTTGAGTAGGTAAACAATTTTTATACTACAATATATTCTTAATTTGACTCGTCACAGTCACAATGGTATTAAAGCTAAATCATTGAAATGGAAACCTGAAATATAGTTCAATTATTGATTGAATAAGAAAATGCACTTGTTCAAATTAAAAAGTTTTAAATAATTAAAAACATTTTTTTTTTTTTCTAACTAATCAATTACCATTATTACGTGTCCGTAATACTATAAGTAAAATAAACGACTTCAAAACGTATCAAACGGTATTAAAAAAATTTTTTTGTAAAATCTACTCATGAATTCGACTGACAGACCGTTTTCGTTCAGAATTTTTTTTCGTATACACTGTATCCATTGGATTTAAATTTAACTCACCCTTAATAGTGACCCACTCAACATCTAATATATAGCAGAGCTTATCCACTTGCCTACTATTTTAATTTTTATTAAGAAAAAAGCTTACTAAATTCAAATAATTGGTAAGTAATAAGTAAATTATTTTTGCTTTTATTTATAATACAAAGTTATTATATGATTACTTTAATTCTGTGAAAACATGTATAATCAGCATTTATTATTGATTTTTTTTTTTTCATAAAAATATCAGAGTTAAATAATTAAACAATTTATCTTAAAAACTTTAAATACAAACTTTTGGATACGATAATTAAAAATAAAAAACTTTTATGCAAACAACTTTTCTGATAAGTCAGTATGTGTTTCATGCTTTGTTGAAAAATTAATTTCTCACAAATGTTAAAATTCATCAAATACTTATTAGTATGTGTATAAAAAAAAAAAAATGAAAAATTACTATACACTTTTTAATAACTGAAAACAATAACTCATTATTGTGACTTATTTTAAGTCAGGTACATCGACGTTTAAAAAAAAAAATCTACACAACAATTTTACTAGAAAAGGATGTTATCGTTATAAAATGTGTATATCTAGATGAGTATCTCTAGATACTCTTCAAAATTAGTACATCAAATCTCAACAAATCAAAAATTCAAAAAATCAGAATTTAAATATTTTTATTATAAAAAAAAAAAAAAAAAAATATGAAGGTATTGATGTTTAGCAAATCACACTATGTAATAATGTCTATAATCAAAATTCAGGGACAGCTATCCTCTCTGTGTCAACTATACCATTTTATATGATTTTTTGCATGATTTATTTACGAATATATTTATACAATATTAGAATAGATTAAACCGTATTCAATGTGCTCTTCGAGACAATACTGAAAGAAAACAGTTATACAGATATAACACGAATATTTTATATCTCAACACTTTATGGTTGACAATGGCAACAACTCGTTTTTAATTATTTATTTATTTAATTAAATATAGCCAATTCGGCCAAAAATACTTAATAAAATGACACAAAATGAACAGAAAATAAAAATTGTTTTAAAATACCTATTAAATTCGAGTTTTACTTTTCATTTAGTTATTCAAAACCCAGACAGCGAAGTTTAAATTCATTGTGAAAATGAAATTCAAAAGTAAGGAATTCCTTTAACATGCGATTAAGATTCTAAATTGTAGAAGCTCATTAAAACTACTCGATTTAAAATTAAAAAGCACATGAAAAATAGTCGTAGAACGAATAATAAAAACAGAAACATGCCAGTTAATTTTCTTCAAGTATTTCATGATAATACATAAAATACATTACATTTTAATTATTTATTCTTGAAACACAGTTTTTAATTTAAAAACTAGTATCTTATGTTAACAAAGTTTATGGATAAGTCACTCTAATTGTTAAATACCAATTATTATGGTAAGAATATCAATTTCATATTATAACATAATATATATATATATATAGTAGTTGAATTGACCATAACTGTCGGGTAACAATAAAAAAATTAGATTTTTGAATAATTATATATATGAACAATGAATACAATATAATTATAATAATACGACAATAATGTTCAAGAAAACATAAAATAAAATTCAATTTAAGTTCTTAAGTTTTAATAAACTTAATAAATATATTCATATACGGAAAAAACTGCAAATATTTCACCCAGCACAAATAAATTAACAGTTAAATGAAAATTTTAACTTATTTGTGTATTATTATTATTATAGAATTTCTTTAAAAACTATATTAATGGTATCATTTTTGTTTTTCGGTATATTTGTATTTTTAATTTTTCAAAAGATCTAACTCTGGACATGGCTACATAAAGTTGACCATGACTAAATACAGATTGGGCAAATACAACCCTAATTCATACAACTTTTGTTTCTGTACTTTGTTTATTGTTATAGCACAAACAACTCTTATTGGAAATTTATGGCTAGTAAGTGTAAAGAGAACATTATTTGACTAACTCATATTTATTATGGGTTTTGTAACGATAGTGCAGCAGTAGACAGTTGTATAGTTATCTTTGTGGAGGGCCATGATAACGTACGTCACGACAGCCTCCTTTTTTAAAAATATGGTAATTAAATAATTCTATCATTTATTACATCATTTGTACGAATTTGTAAGCAGTGGCATAACCAAAGGGGCTAAGATATATAAAAAAAACATGTGAGAGAAGGAATGACGTCTCACCAGCCTCCTAACTTAAAGAATATAAAATTCTTTTTGGGAAATTCTAGACATTGAAAAATTTATAACCTCTTTGGAAAATATTTTAATTTATAATCTCTTTGGAAAATTTTCAGCATTGACATATTTATAACCTCTTTGGAAAAGATTTAAATTTATTATCTCTTTGGAAAATATTTTAATTCATAATCTCTTTGGGAAATTTTAAACATTGAGAAATTTATAACCTCTTTAAAAAATATTTCAATTTATAACCTCTTTGGAAAATATTTAAATTTATTATCTCTTTGGAAAATATTTTAATTTATAACCTCTTTGAGAAATTTTAAACATTGACATATTTATAACCTCTTTGGAAAATATTTAAGTTTATAATCTCTTTGGAAAATTTTCAACATTGACATATTTATAACCTCTTAGGAAAATATTTAAGTTTATAATCTCTTTGGAAAATATTTTAATTTATAACCTCTTTGGAAAATATTTTAATTCATAATATTTTAGGGAAATTCTAAACATTGACATATTTGTAACCTCTTTGGAAAATATTTAAATTTATAATCTCTTTGGGAAATTTTAAACATTGAGAAATTTATAACCTCTTTGGAAAATATTTAAGTTTATAACCTCTTTGGGAAATTTTTTAAACATTGGGAAATTTATAATCTCTTTCGAAAATATTTAAATTTATAACCTCTTTGGAAAATATTTAAATTTATTATCTCTTTGGAAAATATTTTAATTTATAACCTCTTTGGAAATTTTAAACATTGACATATTTATAACCTCTTTGGAAAATATTTAAGTTTATAATCTCTTTGGGAAATATTTTAATTTATAATCACTTTGGGAAATTTTTTAAACATTAGGAAATTTATAATCTCTTTCGAAAATATTTAAATTTATAATCTCTTTGGAAAATATTTTAATTTATAACCTTTTTGGGAAATTTTTTAAACATTGGGAAATTTATAATCTCTTTCGAAAATATTTAAATTTATAACCTCTTTGGAAAATATTTTAATTTATTATCTCTTTGGAAAATATTTTAATTTATAACCTCTTTGAGAAATTTTAAACATTGACATATTTATAACCTCTTTGGAAAATATTTAAGTTTATAATCTCTTTGGGAAATTTTAAACAATGAGAAATTTATAACCTCTTTGGAAAATATTTAAATTTATAATCTCTTTGGGAAATTTTAAACATTGAGAAATTTATAACCTCTTTAGAAAATATTTAAATTTATAACCTCTTTGGAAAATATTTTAATTTATAATCACTTTGGGAAATTTTTTAAACATTAGGAAATTTATAATCTCTTTTGAAAATATTTAAATTTATAACCTCTTTGGAAAATATTTAAATTTATTATCTCTTTGGAAAATATTTTAATTTATAACCTCTTTGGGAAATTTTAAACATTGACATATTTATAACCTCTTTGGAAAATATTTAAGTTTATAACCTCTTTGGAAAATATTTAAATTTATTATCTCTTTGGAAAATATTTTAATTTATAACCTCTTTGGGAAATTTTAAAAATTGAAAAATGTTATTGATTGGTCCTTTTTACATCTATAACAACAACTATAGGACAACCATAATGATGGAAAAATGATGTATAAATTATAAATAAATTATTGTGTAGGAACAAATTCTTTATTACACTTTTTTATGAAACTAAATTCTGTTTATTCCATAATAATTATGTGTTATAATAATGTTTTGCCAACTGAAAATATAGCGCCCGACGGTGACAAACTGACAACTGATGTCTGATAAATCAGTACCTATTCAGTAATAATCAATGCTATTCAACTGATAACGGGAGTTCGCTATCTAGTATTATATAGAAGTCTGTGGTAATACCTAATCTTGTACCTAAGTCAGTTAGTCATTGGTTAATATCATTAAACGTATACATTTACCATATATATCTGTTTTTATGATTATACCTTAAGTTTCTTTGGTGAGCTTTTAGTTTGTTTTTATGTCACCCCTTCCTTTCTCCAACCAAAAGGTATGTCGTGATCCTCACAAAACTAATAGTGTACAAATTTTCATATGGCACGTGCAAATACGTACAAATTGAGCGCAAAAGATTTACAAAAAAAACATTTCATATTTCTCAAGTGATGAGAGGGGGCTGGTGTGACGTCATGCTGACCCTCCCTCCATGGTTTTTGAGATAACTTAGCCTCTTTGGTCATACAAATTCTGGGCCACTGCGTACAAATTCGTACAAATGACGTACTTAATGATAGAATAATAAAATTTTCATATTTTTAAAAAAAGGGGAGCTGGCGTGACGTTCGCTTCATGATTGTGTGCGACGACGACCAGACAACGCAAGAGTACTGCAGACTACAGTTGACGTAGGAGTAGTGGAAGTTGTAAAGATGTGTGTGTAGTGTGTATAGGTATGGCAAACAACGCACGTGACAACACAAATACACGGAAAACTAAAATATCTCCAAAAACAATTTAATTGATAAATTTTGGAATTCTCTCATTAGATAGCTAATCTGCGCACTGAGCACTTTTGTTTAAAAAAAAAACACATGAAAATTGATCCAGTAGAACTTCAAATAAGACTAAACCGTCACACGTTTTAATAATATAATATAGATAATAAACACTCTTTATCTTTATGATAATAAATTAATTCATTTTCAGTAGAAATTAAATAACATTTTTTAATATTTTTTATTTTTGTAATTATTTAAGATTTTTACTTTTTTGAACAACAATAACATACATTTTTGATTTAAAATCAAAATATTCTTTAAAATGCCAGTTCTACTAATTGGAGAAAATTGTCTATAATTTTAGCGATAGATAGATCGTAGATGTAAAGAATAATTTGTGATACACGAACGTATTTATTATTTAACGCAATATATTATTATCAATTTTAAAGTATAACGAACTAAACAAAATATTAAAATTTTGCATTTTAAAACTCTGAGCAATTAAAGCGTATGAAAACAAATACACGCAGTGAGCTTTATCATAAACATTGTATCTCACAAGTTATCACAAAATTTATTAATTTTTTCTTGTATAACATTTTTTGTTCATTCGTTGAAAATTTAACACACGCTACTTCGTGAGTTTTTTTACACAAGTTATTAGGTACAAAAAACCCGTATAAATTATCTATACAATATACTCAATATAGTCTTTTTAGTTTTCTCTAGCCACGCAGATTAATTTTATAATTTTATTTTGACGTTACTTAATAATGATAAAAAATTAAATAACATATAACAAAAACGTTTATTAACATGTAAAATATTTTTCAGTTAATATCAGATAATTTGAAGCTATCAATATAAGTATATTTTATTCTACAGACATAATATAATGTAAGAACTATGCGCAGCATAATAAGCGACGGATAATCTTTTTTGTTCTTTTCTGAAATGAAATGCGTTTCTTTTTAACATTGTTATTTACGGGCTCGATCACTGCAGCCCTTGTTTCGCTATTTGAAACGTCTGCCGAAATTTGCATAGTAGTGGACTCCACTTTGATAGTTTCGGGATTTATGCTTATCGAAATGTTGGGTAATGAAACACATCGTCTTGCTGGGGGGCCAGTGAAATCAAAGTTCACTACATCCGTTTCCGGCGGGACTTCGCTAGGTTTATCCAAAATCCGTTGCAACGATGACGTGCGATGACGTGATTGGACGTTAATTTCTGGGACTGGGGCTATCATCGCTGCATTTATCATAGCAATCAAACTCCTCATTTGCGGTCCCGCGTAGTTGGGTAGCAAAATTGGTCTTGGG